>NC_084567.2:36860000-36927500 GCF_033978685.3 Nerophis lumbriciformis | reverse complement strand
CCGACAGTTTAAGAAACAACATTTCTCAATGAATTCTTCCGAGGAATTTAGGGATTTCACCATCTACGCTCTGTAATATCATCAAAAGGTTCAGAGAATCTGGAGAAATCACTGCACGAAAGCTATGATATTACAGACCTTTCGATCCCACATCAAAAAGCGACATCAGTGTGTAAAGGATATCACCACATGGGCTCAGGAACTTGTCAGAAAACCACTCTCAGTAGCGACAGTTGGTCGCTACATCTGCAAGTGCAAGTTAAAACTCTACTATGCAAAGCGGAAGCCATTTATCAACAACACCCAGAAACGCCGCCGGCTTCGCTGGGGCCCGAGCTCATCTAAGATGAACTGATGCAAAGTGGAAAAGTGTTCTGCGGTCTGACGAGTCCACATTTCAAATTGTTTTTGGAAACTGTGGACCACAGGCGGTACTGCATCAAAAAGCGACATCAGAGTGTAAAGGATATCACCACATGGGCTCAGGAACACATCAGAAAACCATTGTCAGTATACTACAGTTTGTCGCTACGTCTGTAAGTGCAAGTTAAAACGCTACTATGTAAAGCCAAAGCCTTTTATCAACAACACCCAGAAACGCCGCCGGCTTCGCTGGGGCCCGAGCTCATCTAAGATGGACTGATGCAAAGTGGAAAAGTGTTCTGCGGTCTGACGAGTCCACATTTCAAATTGTTTTTGGAAACTGTGGACCACAGGCGGTACTGCATCAAAAAGCGACATCAGTGTGTAAAGGATATCACCACATGGGCTCAGGAACACATCAGAAAACCATTGTCAGTATACTACAGTTTGTCGCTACGTCTGTAAGTGCAAGTTAAAACGCTACTATGTAAAGCCAAAGCCTTTTATCAACAACACCCAGAAACGCCACCGGCTTCGCTGGGGCCCGAGCTCATCTAAGATGGACTGATGCAAAGTGGAAAAGTGTTCTGCGGTCTGACGAGTCCACATTTCAAATTGTTTTTGGAAACTGTGGACCACAGGCGGTACTGCATCAAAAAGCGACATCAGTGTGTAAAGGATATCACCACATGGGCTCAGGAACACATCAGAAAACCATTGTCAGTATACTACAGTTTGTCGCTACGTCTGTAAGTGCAAGTTAAAACGCTACTATGTAAAGCCAAAGCCTTTTATCAACAACACCCAGAAACGCCGCCGGCTTCGCTGGGGCCCGAGCTCATCTAAGATGGACTGATGCAAAGTGGAAAAGTGTTCTGCGGTCTGACGAGTCCACATTTCAAATTGTTTTTGGAAACTGTGGACCAAAGAAGAAAAGAACCATCTAGACTGTTATAGACGCAAAGTTGAAAAGCCAGCATCTGTGATGGTATGGGGGTGTATTAGTGCCCAAGACATGGGTAACTTACACATCTGTGAAGGCGCCATTAATGCTGAAAGGTACATACAGGTTTTGGAGCAACATATGTTGCCATTCAGGCAATGTTATCATGGACGCCCCTGCTTATTTCAGCGAGACAATGCCAAGCCATGTGTTACAACAGCGTGGCTTCATAGTAAAAGAGTGCGGGTACTAGACTGGCCTGCCTGTAGTCCAGCCTAAAATACCACAACAGAGACCCTGGACTGTTGAACAACTTAAGCTGTACATCAAGCAAGAATGGGAAAGAATTCCACCTGAAAAGCTTCAAAAATGTGTCTCCTCAGTTCCCAAATGTTTACTGAGTGTTGTTAAAAGGAAAGGCCATGCAACACAGTGGTAAAAATGCCAACTTTTTTTGCAATGTGTTGCTGCCATTAAATTCTAAGTTAATTTTTTTTTCACGTTTTTCAATTCGCACATTAAATATCTTGTCTTTGCAGTCTATTCAATTGAATATAGGTTGAAAAGGATTAGCAAATCATTGTATTCTGTTTTTGTTTACCATTTACACAACGTGCCAACTTCACTGGTTTTGGTTTTGGTTTTGGAATCATTGCAAAAATAATAAGAATAATTTAATTAGCTAATTTGTTCAAAAAAGAGCTGACTTCTGTTAACATGGCATTAAATAGGAGACAATAATGTGTTTTTGACTATTATTTAGGGGTGCACAAAAAAAAAAAAAAACACATCCAAACCGCAATTGTTAATCATTTACAATTCTAAATTGTTTTAAAACAATCGATTAGGAAAAAAAACTACTTTTTGAGAACACTCATTTTAAGCCGTGACGATCACAAAAAGGGCCCACAAAACTTCTTCACCACAAGTTGCTTCAACACTAGAGACCATTGAAGGCTTCTGAACTCCATTACACACCAATGCAATGCGGGAATACTTTCAATGACTTCTCCCCTTCTTTATCAAAGCAATGTGTTTGTCATGTGGTGCTTCATTACAAACAGCTGGCCACTTTTATGCACAAAACCACTTATAAACATATAAATAATCTCCGGGTTGTCACCGCATTGCCGAGCAGTCTGCGTGACACACAACAGCCTCGGCTGCAACACAAACACAAACCAATGAGGATCTTTTCTTGTGCACACTGACTGCTTACACTGCAAAAAGTGAAATCTAAGTAAGATGAAATACCTCAAATAAGGGTGATATTTGAGTATTTTCTGTCTGATAAGATAATTCTTCTCACTAAGCAGATTTTATGTTAGAGTGTTTTACTTGTTTTAAGGGTTTTGGTCCTAAATGATCTCAGTAAGATATTACAGCTTGTTGCTGAGATTTGATGACCTATATTGAGTAAAACATGCTTGAAACTAGAATATCAACTGTTGCAAAGCTGTGTCATCAACACTCACAAGTATAAAAATACTTTTTTAAAGTCATAATTTCTTATGTCAAGCATGAAAAACAAAAAAATCATGATTTTGACACAATTGTGTCTCATAATTAAAACAGATGACAGCCAAATGGACTATACGTACTCATATAGTAGTACAGTTGGCACAGTACAGCAAACTGACAGTTAATATTTAAACATTTAACATTGCAAAAAGAACAGAAATAGTTCATGCACATTCAGATTAATTCTTCAAAATTACAATTATACAAAGATATGCGCACTAATTGACTGAAAGAGCACGCACTTGACGCGATGATGTCATGTTATCAATGGAAAAATGCATTTTTAGACAATATGATTTACCTGAGCGGCTAGGAGACCCCGAGAGTAACAAGCGGTTGCCTTGTTGCCTTTCCATTAAGAACAATAAATTAGTTTTTAGTATAAGTTTGCTGGTTTCAAGAAATGTAATGCCGAGCGCATATCATTATGTCAAGATAATGGCACTAGCATTTATTTAATTTAAGAATATTTGTCAACATATTGAGCAAAAAGGTCTCATTTTTCTACCAAGAAAAGTGCACTTGTTATTAGTGAGAATATACTTATTTTAAGGTATTTTTGGGTTCATTGAGGTTAGCTAATTTTACTTGTTTTGGAAAGTCTTGACAAGCCGAATTTTCTTGTTCTATTGGCAGATAATTTTGCTTAGTTCAAGTAAAATACCCCTAAATTTTGTATTATTTTTTCTTGTTTTTGAACACTGACTTTTTGCAGTTTAAAGCCACGGCGAAACAGGTCCGTCATCTGATTGGGCCGTTTGAAGAGAGACAGGAAATGTTTTATGTGCTCAGCAGACACCGAGACCCAATGCGGCGAAGGTTGGAGAAACCACGTCCCTGCATAGGTTTAGTCTTTTTGCAGGAATTATGTCAAAAGTTTGATTTGCACACTGCAAAAACTGAAATCTAAGTAAGATGAAATACCTCAAATAAGGGTGATATTTGCTTATTTTCTGTCTGATAAGATAATTCTTCTCACTAAGCAGATTTTATGTTAGAGTGTTTTACTTGTTTTAAGGGTTTTGGTCCTAAATGATCTCAGTAAGATATTACAGCTTGTTGCTGAGATTTGATGACCTATATTGAGTAAAACATGCTTGAAACTAGAATATCAACTGTTGCAAAGCTGTGTCATCAACACTCACAAGTATAAAACTACTTTTTTAAAGTCATAATTTCTTACTCCAAGCATGAAATAAAAAATCATGACTTTGACACAATTGTGTCTCATAATTAAAACAGATGACAGCCAAATGGACTTTGCTGTTTTATTTCCAATGAAACAATATAAAGTAGGTACTCATATAGTAGAACAGTTGGCACAGTACAGTAAACTGACAGTTAATATTTAAATATTTAACATTTCAAACAATTTTGAACAGAAATAGTTCATGCACATTCAGATTAATTCTTCAAAATTACAATTATACAAAGATATGCGCACTAATTGACTGAAAGAGCACGCACTTGACGCGATGATGTCATGTTATCGATGGAAAAATGCATTTTTAGACAATATGATTTGCCTGAGCGGCTAGGAGACCCCGAGAGTAACAAGCGGTTGCCTTGTTGCCTTTCCTTTAAGAACAATAAATTCGTTTTTAGTATAAGTTTGCTGGTTTCAAGAAATGTAATGCCGAGCGCATATCATTATGTCAAGATAATGGCACTAGCATTTATTTAATTTAAGAATATTTTTCAACATATTGAGCAAAAAAGGTCTCTTTTTTTTTCTACCAAGAAAAGTGCACTTAGTGAGAATATACTTATTTTAAGGTCTTTTTGGGTTCATTGAGGTTAGTTAATTTTACTTGTTTTGGAAAGTCTTGACAAGCCAAATTTTCTTGTTCTATTAGCAGATAATTTTGCTTAGTTCAAGTAAAATACCCCTCATTTTTGTGTTATTTTTTCTTGTTTTTGAACACTGACTTTTTGCAGTGTAAAGCCACGGCGAAACGGGTCCGTCATCTGATTGGGCCGTTCGAGGAGAGACGGGAAATGTTTTGTGCGCTCAGCAGACACCGAGAATTGATGCTGCGAAGGTCGGAGAAACCACGTCCCTGCATAGGTTTAGTCTTTTTGCAGGAATTATGTCAAAAGTTTGGTTTGCACACTGCAAAAACTGAAATCTAAGTAAGATTAAATACCTCAAATAAGGGTGATATTTGCTTATTTTCTGTCTGATAAGATAATTCTTCTCACTAAGCAGATTTTATGTTAGAGTGTTTTACTTGTTTTAAGTGTTTTGGTCCTAAATGATCTCAGTAAGATATTACAGCTTGTTGCTGAGATTTGATGACCTATATTGAGTAAAACATGCTTGAAACTAGAATATCAACTGTTGCAAAGCTGTGTCATCAACACTCACAAGTATAAAACCACTTTTTTTAAAGTAATCATTTCTTACTCCAAGCATGAAATAAAAAAATCATGACTTTGACACAATTGTGTCTCATAATTAAAACAGATGACAGCCAAATGGACTTTGCTGTTTTATTTTCAATGAAACAATAGAAAATACGTACTCATATAGTAGTACAGTTGGCACAGTACAGTAAACTGACAGTTAATATTTAAACATTTAACATTTTAAACAATTTTGAACAGAAATAGTTCATGCACATTCAGATTAATTCTTCAAAATTACAATTATACAAAGATATGCGCACTAATTGACTGAAAGAGCACGCACTTGACGCGATGATGTCATGTTATCCATGGAAAAATGCATTTTTAGACAATATGATATGATATGAAATGTTTAAATATTAACTGTCAGTTTACTGTACTGTGCCAACTGTACTACTATATGAGTACTTATTTTCTATTGTTTCATTGAAAATAAAACAGCAAAGTCCATTTGGCTGTCATCTGTTTTAATTATGAGACACAATTGTGTCAAAGTCATGATTTTTTATTTCATGCTTGAAATAAGAAATTATTACTTTAAAAAAGTAGTTTTATACTTGTGAGTGTTGATGACACAGTTTTGCAACAGTTGATATTCTAGTTTCAAGCATAATTTACTCAATATAGGTCATCAAATCTCAGCAACAAGCTGTAATATCTTACTGAGATCATTTAGGACCAAAACCCTTAAAACAAGTAAAACACTTTAACATAAAATCTGCTTAGTGAGAAGAATGATCTTATTAGACAGAAAATAATCAAATATCACCCTTATTTGAGATATTTAATCTTACTTAGATTTCAGTTTTTGCAGTGTGCAAACCAAACTTTTAACATAATTCCTGCAAAAAGACTAAACCTATGCAGGGACGTGGTTTCTCCAACCTTCGCCGAACCGGTCTCGGTGTCTGCTGAGCGCACAAAACATTTCCCGTCTCTCCTCGAACGGCCCAATCAGATGACGGACCCGTTTCGCCGTGGCTTTACACTGCAAAAAGTCAGTGTTCAAAAACAAGAAAAACTAACCCAAAAGTTAGGGGTATTTCATTTGAACTAAGCAAAATTATCTGCCAATAGAACAAGAAAATTTGGCTTGTCAAGACTTTCCAAAACAAGTAAAATTAGCTCACCTCAATGAACCCAAAAATACCTTAAAATAAGTATATTCTCACTAATAACAAGTGCACTTTTCTTGGTAGAAAAAAAAGAGACATTTTTTGCTCAATATGTTGAAAAATGTTCTTAAATGAAGTAAATGCTAGTGCCATTATCTTGACATAATGATATGCACTCGGCATTACATTTCTTGAAACCAGCAAACTTATACTAAAAACTAGTTTATTGTTCTTAATGGAAAGGCAACAAGGCAACCGCTTGTTACTCTCGGGGTCTCCTAGCCGCTCAGGCAAATCATATTGTCTAAAAATGCATTTTTTCCATGGATAACATGACATCATCGCACCAAGTGCGTGCTCTTTCAGTCAATTAGTGCGCATATATTTTATTTGGCCGGCCCCCCGGCCAAACATTTTTTTAATTGTAATTTTGAAGAATTTATCTGAATGTGCATGAACTATTTCTATTCAAAATTGTTTGAAATGTCACATTTTAAATGTTTAAATATTAACTGTCAGTTTACTGTACTGTGCCAACTGTACTACTATAAGAGTACCGTATTTTTCGGACTATAAGTCGCAGTTTTTTTCATAGTTTGGCCGGGGGTGCGACTTATACTCAGGAGCGACTTATGTGTGAAATTATTAACACATTACCCGTAAAATATCAAATAATATTATTTATCTCATTCACGTAAGAGACTAGACGTATAAGATTTCATGGGATTTAGCGATTAGGAGTGACAGATTGTTTGGTAAACGTATAGCATGTTCTATATGTTATAGTTATTTGAATGACTCTTACCATAATATGTTACGTTAACATACCAGTTGGTTATTTATGCCTCATATAACGTACACTTATTCAGCCTGTTGTTCACTATTCTTTATTTATTTTAAATTGCCTTTCAAATGTCTATTCTTGGTGTTGGCTTTTATCAAATAAATTTCCCCAAAAAATGAGACTTATACTCCAGTGCGACTTATATATGTTTTTTTTCCTTCTTTATTATGCATTTTCGGCCGGTGCGACTTATACTCCAAAAAATGCGGTACTTATTTTAAGGTATTTTTGGGTTCATTGAGGTTAGCTAATTTTAGTTGTTTTGGAAAGTCTTGACAAGCCAAATTTTCTTATTCTATTGGCAGATAATTTTGCTTATTTCAAATAAAATACCTCTAATTTTTGTATTATTTTTTCTTATTTTTGAACACTGACTTTTTGCAGTGTAAAGCCACGGCGAAACGGGTCCGTCATCTGATTGGGCCGTTCGAGGAGAGACGGGAAATGTTTTGTGCGCTCAGCAGACACCGAGACCCGATGCGGCGAAGGTTGGAGAAACCACGTCCCTGCATAGATTTAGTCTTTTTGCAGGAATTATGTCAAAAGTTTGGTTAATATAAAGCAGAGTTTGCAGAATGAACAGTTTCCATATTTTCCTATGGTCATGACGAGAAGGGGGTGTCAAAGGAGAAGAAGGAAAGGGGCCCCCCCTGCTTTAGAGGCTCTGCTGTCTGGCGGTGGAGGTCAGCCCACGGGTAAAATACTTGTCTCGGAGTCAGCGAGAGGTGAAGAGGGCTGAAATCATGTTAACTTTATCCGCGCTCCTCCTCCCCCTCTCTCCTGACTGCAAGAGTATAAATTCATATAATCCTGTTTTTTTTCTCCCGTGGATTCACTTAGCCTTTTGGGCAACCGGCGCCTTGTTCTGTAACTACCACCCTCGGGGCGTAGGGGGCGGCACATCAGCGAATGATAATAGTAGAGAAAAGGAGTCTTTCAGTGGCGAGTGGGAAGGCCAAGAAAAGGTCAAAGACGAGCCGTTTTTCCAGGAGTGAAGTCACTCTCGCAGGTACGCTCCCCGGTTAACACCCGTCACCGCCGTTCATCATCATCCCCCGCATATAAGGACATCTTTCACTCTGTGAATCTGTATTCGCCAGCGACGCTGCCGACCATAATAGGAGACGATGATGGATGCATTGGATGTGTGAAACAGCGTTCAACAGCAGCGAGTGTTAAAATTCACACCTCGCAGTCTGTGAGCGCCCCCAAACTCTCCTTGGTTTCATGTGCACTGGAGTCTTTGGTTACAGGTGAGCGCCAGGACAGTGCCACAGCTGAAGCATACCGTCATTTTCAGAGTATAAGTCATACTTGCCAACCTTGAGACCTCCGATTTCGGGAGGTGGGGGGTGGGGGCCTGGTCGGGGGTGGGGCGGGGCGTGGTTGAGGGCATGGTTAAGAGGGGAGGAGTATATTGACAGCTAGAACTCACCAAGTCAAGTATTTCATATATATATATATATATATATATATATATATATATATATATATATAGGCTATGCCGGATATTAGAGATGCGCGGATAGGCAATTATTTCATCCGCAACCGCATCAGAAAGTCGTCAACCATCCGCCATCCACCCGACCTAACATTTGATCAGAACCGCATCCGCCCGCACCCGCCCGTTGTTATATATCTAATATAGACGATGCAAGGCATTAGTGAGGTTATAAAGCTTTTGCCTGTTAAATAAAGGAGACTGATCCAATGCAGCACAGACATTCGCGTGCCACGCTGTCACGACCCAGACGCACACCAGTGCGCAATCATATGGGAGCCGCGCTGAGCGCACCTCCAAGCGCGTCTCGCTGCCGGCGACGGCCGGGTGTGGGCCCGACGCTCCAGCGCCATCCATTTTCAGGGCTAGTTGATTCGGCAGGTGGGTTGTTACACACTCCTTAGCGGGTTCCGACTTCCATGGCCACCGTCCCAGCTGCTGTCTATATCAACCAGGGTGAGCCCCACCCCTTTCGTGAGCGCACTGCGCGCGGAGTGACCCCTGTTACGCGCCCCCGGCAACAGGGGTGGCGGGCAGGTAAGCTGCTTACCTGCTGCGCGTGACGCCGGCCGCGGCGAAGGCGGACGAGGCGGAGTGTCGGTGCGGTGGGCGCGGTGGTGACCCTGGATGTGCGTCGGGCCCTTCTCGCGGATCGCCTCAGCTACGGCTCCCGGTGGGGCCCTCTCGGGGGAAGGGGCCTCGGTCCCGGACCCCGGCGAGGCGTCCCTTCTCCGCTCCGTAAAAGTGTCCATCTCTTTTTTTTTTTTTCTTCTGTTGTGGCATATGCAGCAGGTGCCTGCTCGTTTTTCGTATGTGGGTAACAACATTTAACTATGTATATATATTTCCGAATTGGTTTAACTGCCACCCGCCTGAATCTATTTAAAATCTAATTTTTTTTTATTTCAACCGCCCGATCCGACCCGACCCGACCCGACCCGCGGATAAAATCTAATTTTTTTTAATTTCATCCGCCCGATCCGCGGATAATCCGCGGACTCCGCGGTTGTGCCCGCAAACCGCGCATCTCTACTGGATATATATATATATAAATATATATATATATATATATATATATATATATATATATATATATATATATATATATAGATATCTACATCCTGAAAATATGCAAACAAACTGTGTTTAGATAATTGATACTTCAAACTTGCATAAATAAATATTAAGGAATATAACATAACTTGGCTTCTGAGAGTTTTAAAATGTAATGAATAAAATGCTAAAGTTGTTGATAAACAAGCAATTATTTTAATAATTAAATATGGTCATTTTAAATGAATTATTATGATAATTTAAAATCAATTATTTCAAATATGTTTATTTTAATGTATAATTCTATGGCTGGATGTAATAAGGAGTCACGAAAAAATACAAATAAAAATACAATTAATGTTGATGTTTTCAGCAAAATAAAGTAAAAATGTATTTATTTTATATTTTTTTAAATTAATAAATATATTTATTTTTAGGTAAGATAAACATAATAATACAATTTATCTCTAGTCTGGATGATTTAGTTCTTGTCACCCTGTTGTCCTCCCGTCATGAAAAAAGGCTGTCCTCACTCAGGTCCGCATGGAGCTGGAGGGGGCGTGGCTTCCAGCTCCGGCTGAAAATCGGGAGATTTTCGGGAGAATATTCGTCCCGGGAGGTTTTCGGGAGAGGCGCTGAATTTCGGGAGTCTCCCGGAAAATTCGGGAGGGTTGGCAAGTATGGTATAAGTCGCTCCGGAGTATAAGTCGCACCGGCCGAAAATGCATAATAAAGAAGGGAAAAAAGATATATAAGTCGCACTGGAGTATAAGTCGCATATTTTGGGGAAATTTATTTGATAAAATCCAACACCGAGAATAGACATTTGAAAGGGGGGGGGGGGGGGGGGTAAAATAGTGGTTAAAATGGTGGTTCCTCTCTTTAAGAAGGGGAACCGGAGGGTGTGCTCTAACTATCGTGGGATCACACTCCTCAGCCTTCCCGGTAAGGTCTATTCAGGTGTACTGGAGAGGAGGCTACGCCGGATGGTCGAACCTCGGATTCAAGAGGAACAGTGTGGTTTTCGTCCTGGTCGTGGAACTGTGGACCAGCTCTATACTCTCGGCAGGGTCCTTGAGGACTGTGAAGAGGACACAATGTAATCCATCTTCTTTGTTTTCATATCTCGACTCAACATAACATCACTCCTTCGGGACAAACGGTTGCATAAACTCCTTACAGAGTTTCCATATTCAGCAAAGTTCTTGGGGTCCAACAGCTGAAATCAATATTTGTATTGTTTGAAGCGGCAGAACCCAACTCTCAGCACAATGTGGCAACGAAAAAAACCCTGAATAAAACTGAGGTGAAGTAGAGGTTGCATGAAGAAATATCGTCTGATCGACTTTGATGGACACATGGTTGGACACGTCACAGACAATTACCGTATTTTCCGGACCACCAAATGTTGCATAGATTATGTTTTACAGACCATCTTCAAGCCGCTTTCTGACAGTCGCTTCAATATGTATACTGTATATTAGGGATGTCCGATAATGGCTTTTTGCCGATATCCGATATTGTCCAACTCTTTAATTACCGATACCAACCGATACAGATATCAACCGATATATACAGTCACATTATTACCGTATTTTCCGCACTATTAGCCGCACCTAAAAACCACAAATTTACTCAAAAGCTGACAGTGCGGCTTATAACCCGGTGCGCTTTATATATGGATTAATATTAAGATTCATTTTCATAAAGTTTCGGTCTCGCAACTACGGTAAACAGCCGCCATCTTTTTTCCCCGTAGAAGAGGAAGTGCTTCTTCTTCTACGCAAGCAACCGCCAAGGTAAGCACCCGCCCCCATAGAACAGGAAGCGCTTCTTCTTCTACTGTAAGCAACCACCCCCCCGGTAGAAGAAGCAGAAGCGCGCGGATATTACGTTTCATTTCCTTTGTGTGTTTACATCTGTAAAGACCACAAAATGGCTCCTACTAAGCGACAGGTTTCCGGTTCATGAAAAGACGCAATCTCTCCATCCGCACACGGACTACTATTTCACAGCAACTGCCTAAAGACTTTCAAGAAAAGCTGGCTACTTTCCGTGCATATTGTAAAAACAAAATAGCTGAAAAAAAGATCCGGCCAGAGAACATTATCAACATGGACGAGGTTCCACTGACTTTTGATATTCCTGTGAACCGCACTGTGGATACAACGGGAGCACGTACGGTGAATATTCGCACCACAGGGAATGAGAAGTCATCCTTCACTGTGGTTCTAGCTTGCCATGCTAATGGCCAGAAACTTCCACCCATGGTGATATTCAAAAGGAAGACCTTGCCAAAAGAGACCTTTCCAGCCGGCGTCATCATAAAAGCTAACTCGAAGGGATGGATGGATGAAGAAAAGATGAGCGAGTGGTTAAGGTAAGTTTACGCGAAGAGGCCGGGTGGCTTTTTTCACGCAGCTCCGTCCGTGTTGATATACGACTCCATGCGCGCCCACATCACGCTGGTTTTTAATATATTAATAAAGTTTGACTGACCTATCCGACTGTTTTTTTGACATTCCTTTAGCGCAGTTAGATGCGGCTTATAACACGGGGCGGCTTATAGGTGGACAAAGTTTTGAAATATGCCGTTCATTGAAGGCGCGGCTTTTAACCCAGGGCGGCTTATGGTGCGGAAAATACGGTATGCCTAATTTGGACAACCAGGTATAGTGAAGATAAGGTACTTTTAAAAAAATTAACAAAATAAAATAAGATAAATAAATTAAAAACATTTTCTTGAATAAAAAAGAAAGTAAAACAATATAAAAACAGTTACATAGAAACTAGTCATTAATGACAATTAGTAAAATTAACTGTTAAAGGTTAGTACTATTAGTGGACCAATCATGTGTGCTTACGGACTGTATCCCATGCAGACTGTATTGATATATATTGATATATAATGTAGGAACCAGAATATTAATAACAGAAAGAAACAACCCTTTTGTGTGAATGAGTGTAAATGGGGGACGGAGGTTTTTTGGGTTGGTGCACTAATTGTAAGTGTATCTTGTGTTTTTTATGTTGATTTAATAAAAAAAAAACAAAAAAAATAAAACGATACCGATAATAAAAAAATGATACCGATAATTTCCGGTATTACATTTTAACGCATTTATCGGCCGATAATATCGGCATGCCGATATTTCGGACATCTCTACTGTATATATATATATATATATATATATATATATATATATATATATATATATATATATATATATATATATATATATCCAATTATTTGCGCACTATTGACAAGTGATGGACTGAAAAACTTGACCACAGATAAAAACACTTTGATTACCGAAAACCACACTGGCCCAAACCGGATGTAAACCAAACGCACGCCAATGTTTGGAGCGTTGTCAGCATGTCTGTGATGTTGACGTAATTTTAATATATGCCAGATATACCTGCGGACAGCCATCTACAAAATGTGCAAATATCAAGAGGACAGTAGCGGCTGTCGCTATTCAATCTGTACTAGAAGACACAATCGGTCCAAGCATGCGCGAAGAGTACGTCACTTCCTGGACTTCCTGCATTTCTTTTTCTTTTTTAATGACAAGAGCCTTGTAGGGATGAGATAGCTTCTGTGTTTTTTTCCTGACCTAACGTATACATTTAAAAAACACTTTAAGACCAATGTCTTGGAAAAATATATCACTCTTGAATCAACACAGTAGTTAATACTATGATCAATGTTAATTAAAATACTAAATGTGGGATATAAATAATAATGGAAGTATAATTGTTTGTATATAGTATATAAATTGGTACAAAGGTTTAACACGCGTATAAGGATATTTCACATGCCTTTACTGTGTATATAATTGAACAGTGTTCATACTGTGTATAATGTGTATTTATAATATGTTGTACAAAAAACATTTCATAATTTTCGGAAGTTCATCTTGTACTTGACATTGTTTATAGGGTTAGGCGCTATAAGTGTTCAACTTCAGCCTAAACCCTTTCGGTCTGCAACATTTTCATTTTCAATCTATGAATGTACGACTGTTTGTTTATTTTGTTGACCATTGTATATATATATATATATATATATATATGTATATGTATATACACATATATGTATATGTATATACACATATATATATATATATATATATATATATATATATATATATATATATATATATATATACATACATATATATGTATATACATACATGCATATATATGTATGTATATATACATATACATATATATAAACAAATAAATATATATATATATATATATATATATATATATATATATATATATATATATATATATATATATATATATATATATATATATATATATATATATATACATACATATACACAGTGCCCTCCAAAAGTATTGGAACAGTGAGTCCAATTTGTTTATTTTTGTTGTAGACTGAAAACATTTGGGTTTGACATCAAAAGATAAATATGGGACAAGAGATCAACATTTTAGCTTTCATTTCCAGATATTTACATTTGGATCTGATACACAACTTAGAAGATAGCACCTTTTGTTTCAACCTACCCATTTTTCAGGAGAGCAAAATTATTGGAACATGTGACTGACAGGTGTGTTTTGTTGCCCCAGGTGTCTCCCAATTACATTGCTTATTCAAACAATAAATAGCACTGAATATCTGAGCTCAGTTTCAGATTGGGTAGGATAGGTTTTGCCTGTGCAGACTGCATTTAGAGGTGGAAGCGACATGAAAACCAGAGAGCTGTCTCTGGTTGAAAAAGAAGCAATTGTGAATCTGAGAGAAGATGGACAATCAATCAGAGCCATTGCACAAACATTGGCCATAGCCAGTACAACCATTTGGAATGTCCTGAAGAAGAAAGAAACCACTGGTGTACTAAGCAACAGACGTGGAACAGGTGGACCAAGGAAAACATCAGGAGTTGATGACAGAAACATTGTGAGAGCTATAAAGAACAACTGTTAGTGACATCAGCAACGACCTCCAGAGGGTAGGAGTGAAGGTATCACAATCTACTTCATGAACAGAAGTACAGAGACTACACCAGAAGATGCAAACCACTTATTAGCAAGAAGAACAGGAAGGCCAGGCTGGAATTTGTCAAAAGGTACAGAGATGAGCCTCAAAAATTCTGGGAAAAAGTTTTATGGGATCAAGTTCGCCGACGATACCACAGTGTCGGGCTCATCTCCAGGGGTGACGAGGCTGCCTACAGAGAGGAGGTCCTGAAGCTGACGGCCTGGTCTTCGGAGAACAACCTCGCTCTCAACACCAGCAAGACCAGAGAGATCATCGTCGACTTCAGGAGGAGCAGCACCGACCCTGCCCCCCTCTACATCAACGGCGAGCGTGTAGAGAGGGTCCACACCTTCAGGTACCTTGGAGTCCACATCTCTAATGACTTCTCCTGGACAGTCAACACCACATCAATCATCAAGAAGGCTCAGCAGCGGCTACACTTCCTTAGAGTCCTCGGGAAGTACAACCTGAAGCCTGACCTGCTGCTGACCTTCTACCGCTCGTCCATCGAGAGCCTGCTGACCTACTGTATTACGGTATGGTACGGCAGCTGCACTGCAGCAGACAGGGAGAGGCTGCAAAGAGTGGTCAAGACGGCTCAGAAGATCATCGGCCGCCCTCTCCCCTCTCTGACGGACATCTACACCTCCCGCTGCCTCAACAGAGCCAGTGCCATCATCAAGGACAGCACCCACCCTGGCTCTGACCTGTTCCACCTGCTGCCCTCTGGGAAGCGCTACAGGTGCATTAAAACCAAAACAAACAGGCTAAAGAACAGCTTCTTCCCCAGGGCCATAACCATCCTGAACGGACTGCCCCATTGTCCCTCATAACTGCCTTCTCTTCGGTGCAATAACCCATTCCACCAACCACCCTGTTTTTGTTTTTGTTTTTTTCATGTATATATTCATTTCACACCATATTCATTGCACTTCTACATTTTTTATATTTTTATATATTTGCACATTGTTTTTCTAGCATGCACACATCGCACTGTATGGAATGGCCTCAATCTCGTTACCTTGCGTAATGACAATAAAGCTGATTCTGATTCTGATTCTGATTCTGATTCTGAGACAAAGATGAACTTCTTTCAAAGTGATGGAAAGGCCAACGTTTGGGATGTCATCTTCATTGATGATGGCAGCAGCAAAATGAACTCATAAAGTCTACAGAAACACTTTGTCTGCTACTTTAAAGAAAAATACAACCAAACTGATTGGGAGATCCTTCATCATGCAGCAAGATAACGACCAAAACAACAAAGGAGTTGATCAGGGGCAAGAAGTGGAAGGTTTTAGACTGGCCAAGTCAGTCTCCAGACTTAAACCCAATAGAGCATGCATTTTACCTGCTGAAGAGGAGACTGAAGAGAGTAACCCCCCAAAACAAACAACAACTGAAAGAGGCTGCGGTGTTTGTGGACTTCAGCTCTGTCTCCAACACCATCCTCCCTGGACTGCTACGAGACAAGCTCTACCAGCTCAGGGTGCCCGACTCCCTCTGCAGTTGGATCAATGACTTCCTGACAGACCGAAGACAGCACGTGCGGCTGGGGAAGATTGTCTCGGACAGTCCAACCACAAACACTGGTACACCTCAGGGCTGTGTACTCTCCCCCTGGCTCTTCTCCCTGTACACAAACTGCTGCACCTCCAGTCACCAGTCCGTAAAACTGCTCAAGTTGGCGGATGGCGATGAGTCCGCCTACAGGAGAGAGGTGGACCGGCTGGCGTCCTGGTGCAGCCACAACAACCTGGAGCTGAACGCCCAGAAAACAGTGGAGATGATCATGGACTTCAGGAAAGTCACAGCCCCACCATCCCCCCTCACCCTGATTGACTCTCCCACCCCCGTCTCCATTGTGGACTCCTTCCGTTTTTTTGGGCACCACCATCACCCAGGACCTCAAGTGGGAGTCGACCATCAGCTCCCTCATCAAGAAGGCCCAGCAGAGGATGTACTTCCTGCGGCAGCTGAGGAAATTAAGGTGCCGACCGAGATGCTGGTGTAGTTTTACTCGAGTCCATCCTGACCTCCTCCATCACCGTGTGGTTCCCCGGCACCACAGTCCAGGATAAGCATTGCCTGCAGCGCATCGTACATGCTGCTGAGAAGGTGATAGGCTGCAAGCTCCCATCCCTCCAGGACCTGTTCTCCTCCAGGACCAGGAGGCGTGTGGTTCGGATCACAGCTGACTCTTCTCACCCTGGACACATACTATTCTCCCCTCTCTCCTCAGGCAGGGGACTACGGTCCATCCAGACCCACACCTCCCGCCACCTGAACAGTTTTTTCCCCTCGGCCATCAGGCACATGAACAATAACTCCTAACAGTAGCTCCCTAGAATTCCTTCTAAGTCTATAACAAGATCTGATAGCTCAGTTACAGCTCTTGTTATTACCAAATCTGTGTTATATGTGTTTTATGTTGCACCATTCCTAGTTTGTGAACCCGTTCTCAAACAATGGCAATAAAACCATTCTGATTCTGATTCCGGTGAAAGCCTGGAAAAGCATCACAAAAGAAGAATGCAACAGTTTGGTGATGTCAACGGCTCACAGGCTTGATGCACGTATTGAAAGCAAAAGATTTGCAACTAAATATTAAGTCTTATTCACTTTAATCTATTTTAAGTTTTTATGTTCCAATACCGATTCTGTTCATAACTTTTATGGACAGAATTTCTCGGCGCAGTCAAGGCGTTGAGGGGATCCGGTTTGGTGGCTGCAGGATTAGGTCTCTGCTTTTTGCAGATGATGTGGTCCTGATGGCCTCATCTGGCCAGGATCTTCAGCTCTCGCTGGATCGGTTCGCAGCCGAGTGTGAAGCGACTGGGATGAGAATCAGCACCTCCAAGTCCGAGTCCATGGTTCTCGCCCGGAAAAGGGTGGAGTGCCCATCTCCGGGTTGGGGAGGAGACCCTGCCCCAAGTGGAGGAGTTCAAGTACCTCGGAGTCTTGTTCACGAGTGAGGGAAGAGTGGATCGTGAGATCGACTCGGCATCTTCAGTAATGCTGACGCTGTATCGATCCGTTGTGGTGAAGAAGGAGCTGAGCCGGAAGGCAAAGCTCTCAATTTACCGGTCGATCTACGTTCCCATCCTCACCTATGGTCATGAGCTTTGGGTTATGACCGAAAGGACAAGATCACGGGTACAAGCGGCCGAAATGAGTTTCCTCCGCCGGGTGGCGGGGCTCTCCCTTAGAGATAGGGTGAGAAGCTCTGTCATCCGGGGGGAGCTCAAAGTAAAGCCGCTGCTCCTCCACATGGAGAGGAGCCAGATGAGGTGGTTCGGGCATCTGGTCAGGATGCCACCCGATCGCCTCCCTCGGGAGGTGTTTAGGGCACGTCCGACCGGTAGGAGGCCACGGGGAAGACCCAGGACACGTTGGGAAGACTAAGTCTCCCGGCTGGCCTGGGAACGCCTCGGGATCCCCCAGGAGGAGCTGGACGAAGTGGCTGGGGAGAGGGAAGTCTGGGCTTCCCTGCTTAGGCTGCTGCCCTCGCGACCCGACCTCGGATAAGCGGAAGAAGATGGATGGATGGATGGATGGATGTTCCAATACTTTTGCTCACCTAAAAATGTTGTGTTCCATTAGAAATAATGCTATCTTCTAAGTTGTGTGTATGATCCAGATGTAAATACCTTATAGTCTGAAAAACACGGTACTTTTTGACATTTGCATGCAATGAAGTGTTAGTAAGGAAACAAGGAAGTAAGAGTGACTATCCTCTACGGTATGTGCTGTACCTTCTCTCTTCATGCCCATGGCTAAACACTTTTGGTAGCGGCAGTACTGGCAGCGGTTCCTTTGGCGCTTGTCGATGACGCAGTCCTTGTTGTCTCGGCACGTGTAGGTGAGGTCTTTGCGCACCGTCCTTTTGAAGAAACCCTTGCAGCCCTCGCAGCTGTACACGCCGTAGTGTTTGCCTGAGGAGGAGGGAGACGGACACGTTCAGTTTGTTGACAAATAGTCGCAACATTTACTGCGCGGTCATTTGCAACGCCATCAAAAGGGAACAAACAAGAACAATCACATGAAAATGCCAAAATAAAAAGTAAGTTGAATAGGTTGCAGGTAAGGATTTGTTCTCTTGATAAACCCAACCTCACAGCTTTATTATTATGATAGATCAACTAAACAAATTCCGAAGCTCAGGCTGAGGCTTTGTTAGTCTGTCTACTGTAGGGGTGTCCTAACTTTTTCCACTGAAAAATTCAAGTATGTGTGGGCCATTTTTAGATTTTTCATTTTTTTAAACTAATACAAAATAGATATTTTAGACCTTTTTAAGCTTTAGCGCTCCCCTCAAGTTTAGTCTCAGTCATAAAAATGTTAAAAATAAGTAATATAAAATTCTATATCAACTTCAGGTCGTTCTGTTGCTATAAAGTAAACAACAAATAAATGTTTTATGCGCTTTTTGTCAGGGACAATCCTGTTTTTGTATGGCAAAGACACAAAATAAGTCTTATTTACCCCCCCAAAAAAATTAAAAGTGGAACATCTGAAGTGAAGAAAATGGAAATTTAAGTAGGTCAATAACTCATAACTCTATTTATTTTAAAACACTATTATTTTTTGAGCAATGACAGAAAATTACGAAAGTGACAAAATAAATACCACCAAAGTTCGTAAATCTGTAGATCAACTTTTGATCTATCCGACAATTATAATTTTTTAAATTATTTTTTTTAAAGTGTTTTTGTTTATTTGTTTTGTGGCCTTTTTGTTAAAAACATTTTTTTAAATTAATATGGTAAAACACAAATTATGTATTATACACCCCCCCCAAAAAATTTAAAGTGGAAAGAAAATGGAAATTTAAGTAAGTCAATAACTCATAACACTATTTATTTTAAAACACTATTATTTTTTGAGCAATGAAAGAAAACTACGAAAGTGACAAAATAAATACCACCAAAGTTCTCGGGGATCCAAAAGTGCCCAACTCATAAAAATGTAAAAAAATAAGTCATACATTTAAAAAAAAAAACTACTTTCAACACGTAAATCTTTAGATTAACTTTTGATCTATCTGAAAATTAAAATTTTTTATTATTTTAAAAACAATGTTTTTGTTTATTTGTTTTGTGCCCTTTTTGTTAAAAAAAACAAAAACTTTTTTTAATTTGGCAAAGACACGAATTATGTCTTATTTACCCCCCCAAAAAATTAAAAGTGGAACATCTGAAGTGAAAAAATAGGAAATTTAAGTAGGTCAATACCTCATAACACTATTTATTTTGAAACACTATTATTTTGAGAACGATGACAGAAAATTACGAAAGTGACAAAATAAATACCACCAAAGTTCTCGGGGATCCAAAAGTGCCCAACTCATAAAAGTGTAAAAAATAAATCATACATTAAAAAAAAAATACTTTCAACACGTAAATCTGTAGATCAACTTTTGATCTATCCGACAATTATCATTTTTTATTATTTTTTTAAATGTTTTTTTTATTTGTTTTGTGCCCTTTTTGTTAAGAAAAAAAAGATTTTTTTTAATATGGCAAAAACACAAAATATGTATTATTTAACCCCCCAAAAAATTCAAAGTGAAATATCTGAAGTGAAGAAAATGGAAATTTAAATAGGTCAATAACTTAAAACACCATTTATGTGTTGAGCAATGATAGAAAATTATGAAAGTGACAAAATAAATCCCACCAAAGTTCTCGAGGATACATACATACATTTAAAACAAAAATTATACTTTTAACGCTTAGATCTGAAAACAATTGTGTGTGTGGTACTTTAACTTTAACTTTAATTACAATTTTTTATTAATTTTTAAAAATGTGTTCGTTTTTTGTGCCCTTTTGGTCAAAAAATATATTTTTTAAATGGGAAAAACACAAAATATGCATAGTAGTCACATCAAGTGTAATACTTAATGGGAAGTAAGTTTGGTTCTGTTATGAATTTATTATGGGTCTACTGAAAATGTGACCAAATCTGCTGGGTCAAAAGTATAATCCCAGGAACACCATGCATACCGTCAAGCATGGTGGTGGTAGTATTATGCTCTGGGCCTGTTTTGCTGCCAATAGAACTGGTGCTTTTAAATGAGACAATGAAAAAGGAGGATTACCTCCAAATTCTTCAGGACAACCTAAAATCATCAGCCCGGAGGTTGACCTTGGGCGCAGTTGGGTGTTCCAACAGGACAATGACCCCAAACACACGTCAAAAGTGGTAAAGGAATGGCTAAATCAGGCTAGAATGAAGGTTTTGGAATGGTCTTCCCAAAGTGTGGACAATGCTGAAGAAACAAGTCCATGTCATAATACTACCACCACCATGCTTGACGGTAGGTGTGGTGTTCCTGGGATTAAAGGCCTCACCTTTTCTCCTCCAAACATAATGCTGGGTATTGTGGCCATATACCAGCTCCATATTTGTTTCATCTGACCACAGAACTTTCCCACCTATTGCCCCCTTGTGGTTCTGTGCCGTCACAACTCCCTCCTCCAACCATAAGAAAATCAACACATTTAGCTGAACTGCACCGATTTTGTCAAGAGGAGTGGTCAAAAATTCAAGCAGAAGCTTGTGGATGGCTACCAAAAGCGCCTTATTGCAGGTAAACTTGCCAAGGGACATGTAAGCAAATATTAACATTGCTGTATGTATACTTTTGACCCAGCACATTTTCAGTAGACCCATAATAAATTCATAAAAGAAGCAAACTTCATGAATGTTTTTTGTGACCAACAAGTATGTGCTCCAATCACATAAAATTATGTTCTTTACAAGTATATGTAAACTTTTGACCACGACTGTATACGACCCTCCCGTTCCATCCCCGTCCACGATGACACCGTAACGACGCGTGCGACTCACCTGAGGAACGGTCACCGCAGATGGCGCATATGTGCTTGGTGAGCGACAGGGCCGTGCCGGAGGGCTGGGCGGGCACTTTCATCACGCCGTTGAGACCCAGCGGGGGCTTAATGTCCTCGGTGCTGCTGACCGAGTTCATGGGAGAGTTCAGCTGGAACATCAACGTACACAAACACACACACAGACAGGTCACAAAGCAGCGCTGGCACGTCATTACAGACACCCATAGTGGAACTGCTGCAGCTGATGACCTTAAATATGCAACACACGTGTAGATTGAACTGCCATGTAGGCAATTTGATGCGTTCTATCTTCCGTCCTGTTCCTCTCTGCTTTAAAGCTAAGTGTTGCACAGCGGTGTCTCACACCATTCCACCCCAGGAACTCTTTTATGCACGCTATTGACAGGCTCCACAGGACCCCAAATGTACGACAATCATAGTTCCGGAAGACGGCGTACCGGTATAGGAGAACATAAAGTACAGTAGTACCTCGGTTTTTTTTTTGTAGGATATCTGTAGTTCTTTACTGATAAACACAGTTACACCACACGTCTCTTTGTTTTGTTTTTTATTGAGTCGGTGTTCAAAAACAAGAAAAAAAATATACAAAAATGAGGGGTATTTTACTTGAACTAAGCAAAATTATCTGCCAATAGAACAAGAAATTTTTCTTGTCAAGACTTTCCAAAACAAGTAAAATTAGCTAACTTCAATGAACCCCAAAAATACCTTAAAATAAGTATATTCTCACTAATAACAAGTGCACTTTTCTTGGTAGAAAAAAAAATTAGACCTTTTTGCTTGATATGTTGAAAATGATTCTTAAATGAAGTAAATGCTAGTGCCATTATCTTGACATAATGATATGCACTCGGCATTACATTTCTTGAAACCAGCAAACTTATACTAAAAACTAATTTATTGTTCTTAATGGAAAGGCAACAAGGCAACCGCTTGTTACTCTCGGGGTCTCCTAGCCGCTCAAGCAAATCATATTGTCTAAAAATGCATTTTTCCATCGATAACATGACATCATCACGTCAAATGCGTGCTGTTTCAGTCAATTAGTGCGCATATATACAGCCCGGCCAAAACCCTTTTTTATTGTAATTTTGAAGAATTCATCTGAATGTGCACACTGCAAAAAGTCAGTGTTGAAAAAAAAGAAAAAATAACACAAAAATGAGGGGTATTTTACTTGAACTAAGAAAAATTATCTGCCAATAGAACAAGAAAATTTGGCTGGTCAAGACTTTCCAAAACAAGTCAAATTAGCTAATTTCAATGAACCCAAAAATACCTTAAAATAAGTATATTCTCACTAATAACAAGTGCACTTTTTAGGTAGAAAAAAAATGAGACCTTTTTGCTCAATATGTTGAAAAATATTCTTAAATGAAGTAAATGCTAGTGCCATTATCTTGACATAATGATATGCACTCGGCATTACATTTCTTGAAATAAGCAAACTTATACAAAAAATTAATTTATTGTTCTTAATGGAAAGGCAACAAGGCAACCGCTTGTTACTCTCGGGGTCTACTAGCTGCTCAGGCAAATCATATTGTCTAAAAATGCATTTTTCCATGGATAACATGACATCATAGCGCCAAGTGCGTGCTGTTTCAGTCAATTAGTGCGCATATATACATCTCGGCCCAAACATTTTTTATTGTAATTTTGAAGAATTCATCTGAATGTGCACACTGCAAAAAGTCAGTGTTGAAAAAAAAGAAAAAATAACACAAAAATTAGGGGTATTTTACTTGAACTAAGCAAAATTATCTGCCAATAGAACAAGAAAATTTGGCTTGTCAAGACTTTCCAAAACAAGTAAAATTGGCTAACTTCAATGAACCCAAAAATACCTTAAAATAAGTATATTCTCACTAATAACAAGTGTACTTTTCTTGGTAGGAAAAAAAAGAGACCTTTTTGCTCAATATGTTGAAAAATATTCTTAAATTATGTAAATGCTAATGCTATTATCTTGACATAATGATATGCGCTCGGCATTACATTTCTTGAAACCAGCAAACTTATACAAAAATGTATTTATTGTTCTTAATGGAAAGGCAACAAGGCAACCGCTTGTTACTCTCGGGGTCTCCGAGCCGCTCAGGCAAATCATATTGTTTAAAAATGCATTTTTCCATGGATAACATGACATTATCACGTCAAATGCGTGCTGTTTCAGTCAATTAGTGCGCATATATACATCCCGGCCAAAACATTTTTTATTGTAATTTTGAAGAATTCATCTGAATGTGCACACTGCAAAAAGTCAGTGTTGAAAAAGAAAAAAAAATAACACAAAAATGAGGGGTATTTTACTTGAACTAAGCAAAATTATCTGCCAATAGAACAAGAAAATTCGGCTTGTCAAGACTTTCCAAAACAAGTAAAATTAGCTAACTTCAATTAACCCAAAAATACCTTAAAATAAGTATATTCTCACTAATAACAAGTGCACTTTTCTTGGTAGAAAAAAAAATTAGATCTTTTTGCTCGATATGTTGAAAAATATTCTTAAATGAAGTAAATGCTAGTGCCATTATCTTGACATAATGATATGCGCTCGGCATTGCATTTCTTGAAACCAGCAAACTTATACTAAAAACTAATTTATTGTTCTTAATGGAAAGGCAACAAGGCAACCGCTTGTTACTCTCGGGGTCTCCTAGCCGCTCAGGCAAATCATATTGTCTAAAAATGCATTTTTCCATGGATAACATGACATCATCACGTCAAGTGCGTGCTCTTTCAGTCAATTAGTGCGCATATATACAGCCCGGCCAAAACATTTTTTATTGTAATTTTGAAGAATTCATCTGAATGTGCACACTGCAAAAAGTCAGTGTTGAAAAAAAAAAAAAAAAACACAAAAATTAGGGGTGTTTTACTTGAACTAAGCAAAATTATCTGCCAATAGAACAAGAAAATTTGGCTTGTCAAGACTTTCCGAAACAAGTAAAATTAGCTTACTTCAATGAACCCAAAAATACCTTAAAATAAGTATATTCTCACTAATAACAAGTGCACTTTTCTTGGTAGAAAAAAAAAAATTGGCCTTTTTGCTCAATATGTTGAAAAATATTCTTAAATGAAGTAAATGCTAGTGCCATTATCTTGACATAATGATATGCGCTCGGCATTACATTTCTTGAAACCAGCAAACTTATACTAAAAACTAATTTATTGTTCTTAATGGAAAGGCAACAAGGCAACCGCTTGTTACTCTCGGGGTCTACTAGCCGCTCAGGAAAGTCATATTGTCTAAAAATGCATTTTCCCATCGATAACATGACATTATCACGTCAAATGCGTGCTGTTTCAGTCAATTAGTGCGCATATATACATCCCGGCCAAAACATTTTTTATTGTAATTTTGAAGAATTCATCTGAATGTGCACACTGCAAAAAGTCAGTGTTGAAAAACAAGAAAAAATAACACAAAAATGAGGGGTATTTTACTGGAACTAAGCAAAATTATCTGCCAATAGAACAAGAAAATTTGGCTTGTCAAGACTTTCCGAAACAAGTAAAAATAGCTAACTTCAATGAACCCAAAAATACCTTAAAATAAGTATATTCTCACTAATAACAAGTGCACTTTTCTTGGTAGAAAAAAAAAATTAGACCTTTTTCCTCGAAATGTTGAAAAATATTCTTAAATGAAGTAAATGCTAGTGCCATTATCTTGACATAATGATATGCGCTCGACATTACATTTCTTGAAACCAGCAAACTTATACAAAAAATTAATTTATTGTTCTTAATGGAAAGGCAACAAGGCAACCGCTTGTTACTCTCGGGGTCTACGAGCCGCTCAGGCAAATCATATGGTCTAAAAATGCATTTTTCCATGGATAACATGACATCATCGCGTCAAGTGCGTGCTCTTTCAGTCAATTAGTGCGCAGATATACATCCCGGCCAAAACATTTTTTATTGTAATTTTGAAGAATTCATCTGAATGTGCACACTGCAAAAAGTCAGTGATGAAAAACAAGAAAAAATAACACAAAAATTAGGGGTATTTTACTTGAACTAAGCAAAATTATCTGCCAATAGAACAAGAAAATTTGGCTTGTCAAGACTTTCCAAAACAAGTAAAATTAGCTCACCTCAATGAACCCAAAAATACCTTAAAATAAGTATATTCTCACTAATAACAAGTGCCCTTTTCTTGGTAGAAAAAAAAATTAGACCTTTTTGCTTGATGTGTTGAAAAATATTCTTAAATTAAGTAAATGCTAGTGCCATTATCTTGACATAATGATATGCACTTGGCATTACATTTCTTGAAACCAGCAAACTTATACTAAAAACTAATTTATTGTTCTTAATGGAAAGGCAACAAGGCAACCGCTTGTTACTCTCGGGGTCTCCTAGCCGCTCAGGCAAATCATATTGTCTAAAAATGCATTTTTCCATGGATAACATGACATCATCACATCAAGTGCGTGCTCTTTCAATCAATTAGTGCGCATATATACATCCCGGCCCAAACATTTTTTATTGTAATTTTGAAGAATTCATCTGAATGTGCACACTGCAAAAAGTCAGTGTTGAAAAAAAAGAAAAAATAACACAAAAATTATGGGTGTTTTACTTGAACTAAGCAAAATTATCTGCCAATAGAACAAGAAAATGTGGCTTGTCAAGACTTTCCAAAACAAGTAAAAATTAGCTAACTTCAATGAACCCAAAAATACCTTAAAATAAGTGTATTCTCACTAATAACAAGTGCACTTTTCTTGGTAGAAAAAAAAAATAGACCTTTTTGCTCGATATGTTGAAAAATGTTCTTAAATGAAGTAAATGCTAGTGCCATTATCTTGACATAATGACATGCCCTCGGCATTACATTTCTTGAAACCAGCAAACTTATACAAAAAATGTATTTATTGTTCTTAATGGAAAGGCAACAAGGCAACCGCTTGTTACTCTCGGGGTCTACGAGCCGCTCAGGCAAATCATATTGTCTAAAAATGCATTTTTCCATGGATAACATGACATTATCACGTCAAATGCGTGCTCTTTCAATCAATTAGTGTGCATATATACATCCCGGCCAAAACATTTTTTATTGTAATTTTGAAGAATTCATCTGAATGTGCACACTGCAAAAAGTCAGTGTTGAAAAACAAGAGAAAAATAACACAAAAATGAGGGGTATTTTACTTGAACTAAGCAAAATTATCTGCCAATAGAACAAGAAAATTTGGCTTGTCAAGACTTTCCAAAACAAGTAAAAGTTAGCTAACTTCAATGAACCCCAAAATACCTTAAAATAAGTATATTCTCACTAATAACAAGTGCACTTTTCTTGGTAGAATTTTTTTTTTGACCTTTTTGCTCGATATGTTGAAAAATATTCTTAAATGAAGTAAATGCTAGTGCCATTATCTTAACATAATGATATGCGCTCGACATTACATTTCTTGAAACCAGCAAACTTATACAAAAAATAAATTTATTGTTCTTAATGGAAAGGCAACAAGGCAACCGCTTGTTACTCACGGGGTCTCCTAGCCGCTCAGGAAAGTCATATTGTCTAAAAATGCATGTTTCCATTGATAACATGACATTATCACGTCAAGTGCGTGCTCTTTCAGTCAATTAGTGTGCATATATACATCTCGGCCCAAACATTTCTTATTGTAATTTTCAAGAATTCATCTGAATGTGCACACTGCAAAAAGTCAGTGTTGAAAAAAAAGAAAAAATAACACAAAAATTAGGGGTATTTTACTTGAACTAAGCAAAATTATCTGCCAATAGAACAAGAAAATTTGGCTTGTCAAGACTTTCCAAAACAAGTAAAATTGGCTAACTTCAATGAACCCAAAAATACCTTAAAATAAGTATATTCTCACTAATAACAAGTGCACTTTTCTTGGTAGGAAAAAAAAAAGAGACCTTTTTGCTCAATAGGTTGAAAAATATTCTTAAATGAAGTAAATGCTAGTGCCATTATCTTAACATAATGATATGCGCTCGGCATTACATTTCTTGAAACCAGCAAACTTATTTAAAAAATTAATTTATTGTTCTTAATGGAAAGGCAACAAGGCAACCGCTTGTTACTCTCGGGGTCTCCTAGCTGCTCAGGAAAGTCATATTGTCTAAAAATGCATTTTTCCATGGATAACATGACATTATCACGTCAAATGCGTGCTGTTTCAGTCAATTAGTGCGCATATATACATCTCGGCCCAAACATTTTTTATTGTAATTTTGAAGAATTCATCTGAATGTGCACAATGCAAAAAGTCAGTGTTGAAAAAAACCCAAAAAAAACACAAAAATTAGGGGTATTTTACTTGAACTAAGCAAAATTATCTGCCAATAGAACAAGAACATTTGGCTTGTCAAGACTTTCCAAAACAAGTAAAAATTAGCTAACTTCAATGAACCCAAAAATACCTTAAAATAAGTATATTCTCACTAATAACAAGTGCACTTTTCTTGGTAGAAAAAAAAGAGGCCTTTTTGCTCAATATGTTGAAAAATATTCTTAAATGAAGTAAATGCTAGTGCCATTATCTTGACATAATGATATGCGCTCGGCATTACATTTCTTGAAACCAGCAAACTTATACTAAAAACCAATTTTTTGTTCTTAATGGAAAGGCAACAAGGCAACCACTTGTTACTCTCGGGGTCTCCTAGCCGCTCAGGAAAGTCATATTGTCTAAAAATGCATTTTTCCATCGATAACATGACATCATCACGTCAAGTGCGTGCTCTTTCAGTCAATTAGTGCGCATATATACATCCCGGCCCAAACATTTTTTATTGTAATTTTGAAGAATTCATCTGAATGTGCACACTGCAAAAAGTCAGTATTGAAAAAAAAGAAAAAATAACACAAAAATTAGGGGTGTTTTACTTGAACTAAGCAAAATTATCTGCCAATAGAACAAGAAAATTTGGCTTGTCAAGACTTTCCAAAACAAGTACAAACTAGCTAACTTCAAAGAACCCAAAAATACCTTAAAATAAGTATATTCTCACTAGTAACAAGTGCACTTTTCTTGGTAGGAAAAAAAAAAAGAGACCTTTTTGCTAAATATGTTGAAAAATATTCTTAAATGAAGTAAATGCTAGTGCCATTATCTTAACATAATGATATGCGCTCGGCATTACATTTCTTGAAACCAGCAAACTTATACAAAAAACGAATTTATTGTTCTTAATGGAAAGGCTACAAGGCAACCGCTTGTTACTCTCGGGGTCTCCTAGCCGCTCAGGAAAGTCATATTGTCTAAAAATGCATTTTTCCATCGATAACATGACATCATCACGTCAAATGCGTGCTCTTTCAGTCAATTAGTGCGCATGTATACAGCCCGGCCCCCGACCCAAACATTTTTAATTGTAATTTTGAAGAATTTATCTGAATGTGCATGAACTATTTCTGTTCAAAATTGTTTAAAATGTTAAATGTTTAAATATTAACTGTCAGTTTACTGTACTGTGCCAACTGTACTACTATATGAGTACCTATGTTCTATTGTTTCATTGAAAATAAAACAGCAAAGTCCATTTGGCTGTCATCTGTTTTAATTATGAGACACAATTGTGTCAAAGTCATGATTTTTTGATTTCATGCTTGAAATAAGAAATTATGACTTTAAAAAAGCAGTTTTATACTTGTGAGTGTTGATGACACAGCTTTGCAACAGTTGATATTCTAGTTTCAAGCATGTTTTACTCAATATAGGTCATCAAATCTCAGCAACAAGCTGTAATATCTTACTGAGATCATTTAGGACCAAAACACTTAAAACAAGTAAAACACTCTAACATAAAATCTGCTTAGTGAGAAGAATTATCTTATCAGACAGAAAATAAGCAAATATCACCCTTATTTGAGATATTTCATCTTACTTAGATTTCAGTTTTTTGCAGTGTGCAAAATAAGCCACCATGGGGCCAAAGGAAGTTGATAAAAAAAGGTGTGAACACTATTAAATTAAAGCAAGAATTCTTTGCAAAGTTTGGCTCCACCCTGATGAATGTTCAATAAAAGGTCAAAGTGATGATGAAAGTGTTCATTTATACAAAACCCAAAACCAGTGAAGTTGGAACGTTGTGTAAATGGTAAATAAAAACAGAATACAATGATTTGCAAATCCTTTTCAACTTATATTCAATTGAATAGACTGCAAAGACAAGATATTTAATGTTTGAACTGAGAAACTTGATTTTGTTGTTGCAAATAATCACTAACTTAGAATTTAATGGCAGCAACACATTGCAAAAAAGTTGGCACAGGGGCATTTTTACCACTGTGTTACATGGCCTTTCCTTTTAACAACACTCAGTAAACGTTTGGGAACTGAGGAGACACATTTTTTAAGCTTCTCAGGTGGAATTCTTTCCCATTCTTGCTTGATGTACAGCTTAAGTTGTTCAACAGTCCGGTGTTTCCATTGTTGTAACACGTGGCTTGGCATTGTCTTGCTGAAATAAGCAGGGGCGTCCATGATAACATTGCTTGGATGGCAACATATGTTGCTCCAAAACCTGTATGTACCTTTCAGCATTAATGGTGCCTTCACAGATGTGTAAGTTACCCATGCATTGGGCACTAATACACCCCCATACCATCACAGATGCTGGCTTTTAAACATTGCACGTATAACCGGATGGTTCTTTTCCTCTTAGGTCCGGAGGACACGACGTCCACAGTTTCCAAACAATTTGAAATGTGGACTCGTCCACTCGTCCACGACACGTCATCAGTCCATCTTAAATGAACTCGGGCCTAACAAAGCCGGCGGCGTTTCTGGGTGTTGTTGATAAATGGCTTTGGCTTTGCATAGTAGAGTTTTAACTTGCACTTACAGATGTAGCGACAAACTGTAGTTACTGACAGTGGTTTTCTGAAGTGTTCCTGAGCCCATGTGGTGATATCCTTTACACACTGATGTCGGTTTTTGATGCAGTGCCGCCTGAGGGATTGAAGGTCACGGGCATTCAATGTTGGTTTTCGGACTTGCCGCTTATGTGCAGTGATTTTTTCAGATTCTCTGAACCTTTTGATGATATTACGGACCGTAGATGGTGAAATCTCTAAATTCCTTGCAATAGCTGGTTGAGAAATGTTGTTCTTAAACTGTTCAACAATTTGCTCACGCATTTGTTGACAAAGTGGTGACCCTCGCCCCCATCCTTGTTTGTGAATGACTGAGCATTTCATGGAAGCTGCTTTTATACCCAATCATGGCACCCACCTGTTCCCAATCAGCCTGTTCACCTGTGGGATGTTCCAAATAAGTGTTTGATGAGCATTCTTCAACTTTCTCAGTCTTTTTTGCCACTTGTGCCAGCTCTTTTGAAACATGTTGCAGGCAAAATACCAAAGTTTACCAGTTCGAACGTTAAATATCTGGTCTTTGCAGTCTATTCAATTGAATATAAGTTGAAAAGGATTTGCAAATCATTGTATTCTGTTCACTGGTTTTGGGTTTGTATTTTGCATTGTTTTCTGCATGTACAACCTCTGGACAAGGTGTTTTGTGTGATATTAAAGTGACAAATTGCTTCGGTTGTTGTACGATTTGGTCTTTTTCTGACTTTTTGGAACAGATGACTGACAGAAACCGAGGTACCACAGGGGTCGGCAACCCAAAATGTTGAAAGAGCCATACTGGACCAAAAATACAAAACAAAAATCTGTCTGGAGTCGCAAAAAATTAAAAGCCATATTACATACAGATAGTGTGTCATGAGATATAAATTGAATTAAGAGGACTTAAAGGAAACTAAATGACCTCAAATATAGCTACAAATGAGGCATAATGATGCAATATGTACATATAGCTAGCCTAAATAGCATGTTAGCATCGATTAGCTTGCAGTCATGCAGTGACCAAATATGTCTGATTAATACTCCACACAAGTCAATAACATCAACAAAACTCACCTTTCATGCACAACCTTAAAAGTTTGGTGGACAAAACGAGACAGAAAAAGAAGTGGCATAAAACACGTCCTAGAAAGTTGTACATGTAAACAAACTACGGTGAGTTCAAGGACCGCCAAAATTAGTAGGACAAAACGGCGCTCGCCAAATACTCGAATCAGTGAAGCATGTTTAATATAAACAGTGTACTTTGTAACTATTAGGGAGGTTTGTGTCATGTTTGTCCTCCTACAAAAACCATATTAAAACAAAAAATAGATTGTTTTTCCCCTCATCTTTTTCCATTTTTCATACATTTCTGAAAAAGCTCCAGAGAGCCACTAGGGCGGCGCTATGCGGCTCTATAGCCGCGGGTTGCCGACCCCTGGTATAGCAGAAAGTATTTAAGATTGCAGTTCTGCAAAAATCTTGAACTTGTCATTCTTCTCTCCTTCACTCTTAAATGGAGTTCTGATTAAAAAAAAATATATATATATATATATATAATTCTTCTGAAGGTGATCCTTCTTTGCCTTTTGCTATCTGCGGTCCCCTCCAAGGTTTCTCATTGTCCCATTGGGTTGAGTTTTTCCTTGCCCTGATGTGGGATCTAATCCGAGGATGTCGTTGTGGCTTGTGCAGCCCTTTGAGACACTCGTGATTTAGGGCTATATAAGTAAACATTGATTGATTGACATTGATTGATTGAAGTACAGTACCATGGAGTTCAATTACAGTCAGCAGAATCTGACAATATGATCAAATTGTACAATGCATGGTTGTAAAAGCTGAAAAAGGCAAGTCCAGGCAAACATGAACACACCACTTGCTCTTGGCATAACACTTCACTTATTTAAGGTATTAAGAGTGAGAGTCAGAGAGACAAACTAAGCTTGCCGGCACACGGCATGTTTACAGAGATCCACGTACTGTACTCCAAACCAGATGCTTAACCGTCAAACGGAAAAACGCACAACTTCTGCGACTTTTTATATCCACTTTCATGGAATTTAGTCTGGCATGTGTGTTGTCATGGGAACCTAAGTTGGACCTGGACTAAAAAAAACAAAAACAAAAAAAAAAATAAAAGCTCATGTGGGTTTCAATGTTTGGCTGGTTCACTCGGTTCAAAAGTTTAAAGCCCTGCTCATCACTCAAAACACACGAACACACACACACACACACTTGCAGCTGACTTAAAGAGCACACTGCAAAAATCAGTGTTCAAAAACAAGAAAGAAAAATACAAAAATGAGGGGTATTTTACTTGATTTAAGCAAAATTATCTGCCAATAGAACAAGAAAATTCGGCTTGTCAAGACTTTCCAAAACAAGTAAAATTAGCTAACCTCAATGAACCCCAAAATACCTTAAAATAAGTATATTCTCACTAATAACAAGTGCACTTTTCTCGGTATAAAAAAAGAGACCTTTTTGCTCAATATGTTGAAAAATATTCTTAAAGGGGAACATTATCACCAGACCTATGTAAGCGTCAATATATACCTTGATGTTGCAGAAAAAAGACAATATTTTTTTTTAACCGATTTCCGAACTCTAAATGGGTGAATTTTGGCGAATTAAACGCCTTTCTAATAAAAGTGACGTCACATCGGGAAGCAATCCGCCATTTTCTCAAACAGTCAAATCAGCTCTGTTATTTTCCGTTTTTTCGACTGTTTTCCGTACCTTGGAGACATCATGCCTCGTCGGTGTGTTGTCGGAGGGTGTAACAACACGAACAGGGACGGATTCAAGTTGCACCAGTGGCCCAAAGATGCGAAAGTGGCAAGAAATTGGACGTTTGTTCCGCACACTTTACCGACGAAAGCTATGCTACGACAGAGATGTCAAGAATGTGTGGATATCCTGCGACACTCAAAGCAGATGCATTTCCAACGATAAAGTCAAAGAAATCTGCCGCCAGACCCCCATTGAATCTGCCGGAGTGTGTGAGCAATTCAGGGACAAAGGACATCGGTAGCACGGCAAGCAATGGCGGCAGTTTGTTCCACCGAAGATGATCAAGAGAAGAATATCGACCCTAGCTTCCCTGGCTTGCTGACATCAACTCCAAAACTGGACGGATCAGCTTTCAGGAAAAGAGCGCGGATGAGGGTATGTCTACAGAATATATTAATTGATGAAAATTGGGCTGTCTGCACTCTCAAAGTGCATGTTGTTGCCAAATGTATTTCATGTGCTGTAAACCTAGTTCATAGTTGTTAGTTTCCTTTAATGCCAAACAAACACATACCAATCGTTGGTTAGAAGGCGATCGCCGAATTCGTCCTCGCTTTCGGCTGTCGTGTCGTTTTCGTCGGTTTCGCTTGCATACGGTTCAAACCGATATGGCTCAATAGCTTCAGATTCTTCTTCAATTTCGTTTTCGCTACCTGCCTCCACACTACAACCATCCGTTTCAATACATGCGTAATCTGTAGAATCGCTTAAGCCGCTGAAATCCGAGTCTGAATCCGAGCTAATGTCGCTATAGCTTGCTGTTCTTTCCGCCATGTTTGTTATTGTGTTGGCTTCACTATGTGATGCCACAGGAAAATGGACGGGTGTATATAACGATGGTTAAAATCAGGCACTTTGAAGCTTATTTTAGGGATATTGCGTGATGGGTAAAATTTTGAAAAAAACTTCGAAAAATATAATAAGCCACTGGGAACTGATTTTTAATGGTTTTAACCATTCTGAAATTGTGATAATGTTCCCCTTTAAATATACTTGTTAAATTAAACCTCTGCCTTGTTTTTAATGAATAAGTAGGCCTACTATGCTACTTTATTCTAATATTGGTCATTATGACGGTTGGAGAACCAAATGTTTTTCGGTACTTAGTGAAAAAGTTTAGGAACCACTGCTCTAGTCTACACCCTTTAAAGAACTTCATTTTGACCTGGTTTAGCAGTTTGGCAGATGACATATATCAGTTCTGTGAAGAATTAAGTATGCACAGCCCCCCGTTGCACTGGATGTACCAGCCAAATGTTTCTCGACATATTATGTAACACTTCTCGCGATTCAGCAGGGGAATCACATCCACTCATGTTGCACATTGTACTGCAGGGAGTCCCACGTCCTACATTTCAGTCCTTGAGATTAAATGCCCCTCATTTGTTTATCTCGCTAAGTCTGCGGAAGTTTTGAGAACAGCCTTCCACTTCCACTCCAAAAACACGCCGCGTACAGTGTCGGATTGTCAAGGGGTTTCCTAACATGATCAAGCTAAACACACAGCTGCCATGTCGCTCCGTGTGGAGGGAGCATGTTTTCTATTTCCAGTAACGGTCCTGAGCTACTTTAATCCCCCCCCCCCCCCGCCTTGCCTCCATCACCGTGGTCAGAAGTAGGGGAGGAGGGGAAAAGGTCCCCGCCAGCCCCCGCGTCGCAGTTGGGAGCAGCGCTGCTGAGATTGAGTTGCAGGTTTCACTGGAAATAGATTGCAAATAGAAGAGTTTTTTGGGGTTTTTTCTTTCTGTCAGGCACCGGAGGGTTTGATCGAAACCGTCCCGGCTGAAAACACAGCTCTGTTAGTGCTCTGCTTTAGGGCAAAAGACTAGACACTCGCGTTCAAGTGAGGTAAGACCTAGAAATTGGTACCGAGCAGGTGGTTTGATGACTTTAAGGTCTGAGAGATGCTCAAAGTATTTTGGTTCCATTAAATTATAGCTGACGACTAACACTCTGGTGAATATATATCTGCACTACTTACTTGCATGAGTGGATGATTGGTGATGACAATCATATTGATGCCACTCAGTAGAGCACATACATTCTGTGGATGATCCAGTCCATAGTGGATCTAACATAATAGTGAGAGTCCAGTCCATAGTGGATCTAACATAATAGTGAGAGTCCAGTCCATAGTGGATCTAACATAATATTGAGAGTCCAGTCCATAGTGGATCTAACATAATAGTGAGAGTCCAGTCCATAGTGGATCTAACATAATATTGAGAGTCCAGTCCATAGTGGATCTAACATAATAGTGAGAGTCCAGTCCATAGTGGATCTAACATAATAGTGAGAGTCCAGTCCATAGTGGATCTAACATAATAGTGAGAGTCCAGTCCATAGTGGATCTAACATAATAGTGAGAGTCCAGTCCATAGTGGATCTAACATAATAGTGAGAGTCCAGTCCATAGTGGATCTAACATAATATTGAGAGTCCAGTCCATAGTGGATCTAACATAATAGTGAGAGTCCAGTCCATAGTGGATCTAACATAATATTGAGAGTCCAGTCCATAGTGGATCTAACATAATAGTGAGAGTCCAGTCCATAGTGGATCTAACATAATAGTGAGAGTCCAGTCCATAGTGGATCTAACATAATAGTGAGAGTCCAGTCCATAGTGGATCTAACATAATAGTGAGAGTCCAGTCCATAGTGGATCTAACATAATAGTGAGAGTCCAGTCCATAGTGGATCTAACATAATATTGAGAGTCCAGTCCATAGTGGATCTAACATAATAGTGAGAGTCCAGTCCATAGTGGATCTAACATAATATTGAGAGTCCAGTCCATAGTGGATCTAACATAATAGTGAGAGTCCAGTCCATAGTGGATCTAACATAATAGTGAGAGTCCAGTCCATAGTGGATCTAACATAATAGTGGGAGTCCAGTCCATAGTGGATCTAACATAATAGTGAGAGTCCAGTCCATAGTGGATCTAACATAATAGTGAGAGTCCAGTCCATAGTGGATCTAACATAATAGTGAGAGTCCAGTCCATACTGGATCTAACATAATATTGAGAGTCCAGTCCATAGTGGATCTAACACAATAGTGAGAGAGTCCAGTCCATAGTGGATCTAACATAATAGTGAGAGTCCAGTCCATAGTGGATCTAACTTAATATTGAAAGTCCAGTCCATAGTGGATCTAACATAATAGTGAGAGTCCAGTCTATAGTGGATCTAACATAATAGTGAGAGTCCAGTCCATAGTGGATCTAACATATTATTGAGAATCCAGTCCATAGTGGATCTAACATAATAGTGAGAGTCCAGTCCATAGTGGATCTAACATAATAGTGAGAGTCCAGTCCATAGTGGATCTAACATAATATTGAGAGTCCAGTCCATAGTGGATCTAACATAATAGTGAGAGTCCAGTCCATAGTGGATCTAACATAATATTGAGAGTCCAGTCCATAGTGGATCTAACATAATAGTGAGAGTCCAGTACATCGTGGATCTAACATAATATTGAGAGTCCAGTCCATAGTGGATATATCATAATAGTAAGAGTCCAGTCCATAGTGGATCTAACATAATAGTGAGAGTCCAGTCCATAGTGGATCTAACATAATAGTGAGAGTCCAGTCCATAGTGGATCTAACATAATATTGAGAGTCCAGTCCATAGTGGATCTAACATAATATTGAGAGTCCAGTCCATAGTGGATATATCATAATAGTAAGAGTCCAGTCCATAGTGGATCTAACATAATAGTGAGAGTCCAGTCCATAGTGGATCTAACATAATAGTGAGAGTCCAGTCCATAGTGGATCTAACATAATAGTGAGAGTCCAGTCCATAGTGGATCTAACATAATATTGAGAGTCCAGTCCATAGTGGATCTAACATAATATTGAGAGTCCAGTCCATAGTGGATATATCATAATAGTAAGAGTCCAGTCCATAGTGGATCTAACATAATAGTGAGAGTCCAGTCCATAGTGGATCTAACATAATAGTGAGAGTCCAGTCCATAGTGGATCTAACATAATAGTGAGAGTCCAGTCTATAGTGGATCTAACATAATAGTGAGAGTCCAGTCCATAGTGGATCTAACATAATATTGAGAGTCCAGTCCATAGTGGATCTAACATAATATTGAGAGTCCAGTCCATAGTGGATCTAACATAATATTGAGAGTCCAGTCCATAGTGGATCTAACAAAATAGTGAGAGTCCAGTGCAGAGTGGATCTAACATAATAGTGAGAGTCCAGTCCATAGTGGATCTAACATAATAGTGAGAGTCCAGTCCATAGTGGATCTAACATAATAGTGATAGTCCAGTCCATAGTGGATCTAACAAAGTAGTGTGAGTCTAGTCCATAGTGGATCTAACATAATATTGAGAGTCGAGTCCATAGTGGATCTAACATAATATTGAGAGTCCAGTCCATAGTGGATCTAACATAATAGTGAGAGTCCAGTCTATAGTGGATCTAACATAATATTGAGAGTCCAGTCCATAGTGGATCTAACATAATATTGAGAGTCCAGTCCATAGTGGATCTAACAAAATAGTGAGAGTCCAGTCCATAGTGGATCTAACATAATAGTGAGAGAGTCCAGTCCATAGTGGATCTAACATAATAGTGAGAGAGTCCAGTCCATAGTGGATCTAACATAATAGTGAGAGTCCAGTCCATAGTGGATCTAACATAATATTGAGAGTCCAGTCCATAGTGGATCTAACATAATAGTGAGAGTCCAGTCCATAGTGGATCTAACAAAATAGTGAGAGTCCAGTCTATAGTGGATCTAACATAATAGTGAGAGTCCAGTCCATAGTGGATCTAACATAATATTGAGAGTCCAGTCCATAGTGGATCTAACATAATAGTGAGAGTTCAGTCTATAGTGGATCTAACATAATAGTGAGAGCCCAGTCCATAGTGGATCTAACATAATAGTGAGAGTCCAGTCCATAGTGGATCTAACATAATAGTGAGAGTCCAGTCCATAGTGGATCTAACATAATAGTGAGAGTTCAGTCCATAGTGGATCTAACATAATAGTGAGAGTTCAGTCCATAGTGGATCTAACATAATAGTGAGAGTCCAGTCCATAGTGGATCTAACATAATTATGAGAGTCCAGTCCAGAGTGGATCTAACATAATAGTGAGAGTCCAGTCCATAATGGATCTAACATAATAGTGAGAGTCCAGTCCATAGTGGATCTAACATAATAGTGAGAGTCCAGTCTATAGTGGATCTAACATAATATTGAGAGTCCAGTCCATAGTGGATCTAACATAATATTGAGAGTCCAGTCCATAGTGGATCTAACAAAATAGTGAGAGTCCAGTCCATAGTGGATCTAACATAATAGTGAGAGAGTCCAGTCCATAGTGGATCTAACATAATAGTGAGAGAGTCCAGTCCATAGTGGATCTAACATAATAGTGAGAGTCCAGTCCATAGTGGATCTAACATAATATTGAGAGTCCAGTCCATAGTGGATCTAACATAATAGTGAGAGTCCAGTCCATAGTGGATCTAACATAATAGTGAGAGTCCAGTCCATAGTGGATCTAACATAATAGTGAGAGTTCAGTCCATAGTGGATCTAACATAATAGTGAGAGTCCAGTCCATAGTGGATCTAACATAATATTGAGAGTCCAGTCCATAGTGGATCTAACATAATAGTGAGAGTCCAGTCCATAATGGATCTAACATAATAGTGAGAGTCCAGTCCATAGTGAGGCCAGCATATATGCAGATATGTGTATATATATATCTGCACTACTTACTTGCATGAGTGGATGATTGGTGATGACAATCATATTAATGCCACTCAGTAGAGCACATACATTCCGTGGATGATCTGTGTAAACAACACTGACATGGGATGGGGACACAATCTCTGAGTACTGTGTTTTCCGAACTATAAGGCTTTTTCTCAAAAATCGACAGTGCACCTTATTACCCAGTGCGCCCAATGTGCGGAATAATTCTGGTTGTGCTTACCGACCTCCAAGCAATTTTACTTGGTACATGGTGTAATGATAAGTGTGACCAGTAGATGGCAGTCACACATAAGAGATTCGTGTAGACCAGTGTTTTTCAACCTTTTTGAGCCAAGGCACATTTTTTTCATTGACAAAATGCAGAGGCACACCACCAGCAGAAAACATTAAAAAATGAAACTCAGTAGCCGATATTGACAGTAAAAAGTTGTTCTCGTAATTGTTGGGTATGACTTTAAACCATAACCAAGCATGCATCACTATAGCTCTTGTCTTAAAGTAGGTGTGCTGTCACCACCTGTCACATCACGCAGTGACTTATTTTGAGTTTGTTGGTGTCTTCCTGTGTGTAGTGTTTTAGTTCTTGTCTTGCGCTCCTATTTTAGTGTCTTTTTCTCTTTTTTTGACCCATCACCCTTGATCACCCCCTGGGAGGTGAGGGGAGCAGTGAGCAGCAGCGGTGGCTGCGTCCGGGAATCATTTTTGGTGACTTAACCCCCAATTCCAACCCTTGATGCTGAGTGCCAAGCAGGGAGGTAATATAGTCTTTGGTATGACTCGGCCGGGGTTTGAACTCACAACCTACCGATCTCAGGGCGGACACTCTAACCACTAGGCCACTGACCACTAACTTGTGCAACATGTAAAGTACAGAATATCAGAAACATTTATTTACGTCGAAAAAATATCACCTAACACATACTTGCCAACCTTGAGACCTCCGATTTAGGGAGGTGGGGGGTGGGGGCGTGGTCTGGGGTGGGGCAGGGCGTGGTTGGGGGCGTGGTTAAGAGGGGAGGAGTATATTGACAGCTAGAATTCACCAAGTCAAGTATTTCATACATAAATATATATATATATATATATATATATATATATATATATATATATATATATATATATATACACATGCACCTGGGGATAGGTTGATTGGCAACACTAAATTGGCCCTACTGTGTGAATGTGAGTGTGAATGTTGTCTGTCTATCTGTGTTGGCCCTGTGATGAGGTGGCGACTTGTCCAGGGTGTACCCCGCCTTCCGCCCGAATGCAGCTGAGATAGGCTCCAGCACCCCCCCGCGACCCCAAAAGGGACAAGCGGTAGAAAATGAATGGATGGATGGATGGATATATATATATATACACAGGTAAAAGCCAGTAAATTAGAATATTTTGAAAAACTTGATTTATTTCAGTAATTGCATTCAAAAGGTGTAACTTGTACATTATATTTATTCATTGCACACAGACTGATGCATTCAAATGTTTATTTCATTTAATTTTGATGATTTGAAGTGGCAACAAATGAAAATCCAAAATTCCGTGTGTCACAAAATTAGAATATTACTTAAGGCTAATACAAAAAAGGGATTTTTAGAAATGTTGGCCAACTGAAAAGTATGAAAATGAAAAATATGAGCATGTACAATACTCAATACTTGGTTGGAGCTCCTTTTGCCTCAATTACTGCGTTAATACGGCGTGGCATGGAGTCGATGAGTTTCTGGCACTGCTCAGGTGTTATGAGAGCCCAGGTTGCTCTGATAGTGGCCTTCAACTCTTCTGCGTTTTTGGGTCTGGCATTCTGCATCTTCCTTTTCACAATACCCCACAGATTTTCTATGGGGCTAAGGTCAGGGGAGTTGGTGGGCCAATTTAGAACAGAAATACCATGGTCCGTAAACCAGGCACGGGTAGATTTTGCGCTGTGTGCAGGCGCCAAGTCCTGTTGGAACTTGAAATCTCCATCTCCATAGAGCAGGTCAGCAGCAGGAAGCATGAAGTGCTCTAAAACTTGCTGGTAGACGGCTGCGTTGACCCTGGATCTCAGGAAACAGAGTGGACCGACACCAGCAGATGACATGGCACCCCAAACCATCACTGATGGTGGAAACTTTACACTAGACTTCAGGCAACGTGGATCCTGTGCCTCTCCTGTCTTCCTCCAGACTCTGGGACCTCGATTTCCAAAGGAAATGCAAAATTTGCATGGTTGGGTGATGGTTTGGGGTGCCATGTCATCTGCTGGTGTCGGTCCACTCTGTTTCCTGAGATCCAGGGTCAACGCAGCCGTCTACCAGCAAGTTTTAGAGCACTTCATGCTTCCTGCTGCTGACCTGCTCTATGGAGATGGAGATTTCAAGTTCCAACAGGACTTGGCGCCTGCACACAGCGCAAAATCTACCCGTGCCTGGTTTACGGACCATGGTATTTCTGTTCTAAATTGGCCCGCCAACTCCCCTGACCTTAGCCCCATAGAAAATCTGTGGGGTATTGTGAAAAGGAAGATGCAGAATGCCAGACCCAAAAACGCAGAAGAGTTGAAGGCCACTATCAGAGCAACCTGGGCTCTCATAACACCTGAGCAGTGCCAGAAACTCATCGACTCCATGCCACGCCGCATTAACGCAGTAATTGAGGCAAAAGGAGCTCCAACCAAGTATTGAGTATTGTACATGCTCATATTTTTCATTTTCATACTTTTCAGTTGGCCAACATTTCTAAAAATCCCTTTTTTGTATTAGCCTTAAGTAATATTCTAATTTTGTGACACACGGAATTTTGGATTTTCATTTGTTGCCACTTCAAATCATCAAAATTAAATGAAATAAACATTTGAATGCATCAATCAGTCTGTGTGCAATGAATAAATATAATGTACAAGTTACACCTTTTGAATGCAATTACTGAAATAAATCAAGTTTTTCAAAATATTCTAATTTACTGGCTTTTACCTGTATGTATATATATATATATATATATATATATATATATATATATATATATATATATATATATATATATATATATATATATATATATATATATATATATATATATATATATCCTGAAAATATGCAAACAAAACTGTGTTTAGATAATTGATACTTCAAACTTGCATAAATAAATATTAAGGAATATAACATAACTTAGCTTCTGAGAGCTTCAAAATGTAATGAATAAAATGCTAAAGTTGTTGATAAACAAGCAATTATTTTAATAATTAAATATGGTCATTTTAAATGAATTATTATGATAATTTAAAATTCATTATTTAAAATATGTTTATTTTAATGTATAATGCTAATGCCTGGTTGTAATAAGGAGTCAGAAAAAATATAATAAAAATACAATTAATTTTGATGTTTTTAGCAAAATATAGTAAAAATGTATTTAGTTTTTTTTTTTTTAAATTGATAAATATATTTATTTGTAGGTAAGATAAACATAATAATACAATGTATCTCTAGTCTGGATGATTTAGTTCTTGTCACCCAGTCGTGAAAAAAGGCTGTCCTCACTCAGGTCCGCATGGAGCTGGAGGGGGCGTGGCCTCCAGCTCCGGCTGAAAATCGGGAGATTTTCGGGAGAATATTTGTCCCGGGAGGCTTTCGGGAGAGGCGCTGAATTTCGGGATTCTCCCGGAAAATTCGGGAGGGTTGGCAAGTATGACCTAATATCTTTGACAATCAAAGCATGATCGTAACAATCCACATGTTGTGTTATTAATGCGTGAAACTGCTATCTAAACATGGAAGTGTAGCTCCTCTCCTCTAAATGCAAGTGCTCCTAAAGCATGAATACAAATTCTGTATTCCTGAACACTGCAGGTATTTTTTTAAATTCTCTTTAAAAACGTGCTTGTATCCTTTTCGCGTTTTAATAAGCATAATGTTTAAAAACATTTAATTAAAGCAATTTTTTGTTGTTTCTGTTTATCAGCATGTAGCCAAATATGATGTTTGCAGAAATATGACTTTGCACAGCCTTCTATTTTTTATCTCATCGGACAAAAAAAGTACTGCGTCACTACATTCATGTCCGGACTCTTCCTTCATTGTAATTCCTGTAAAAGACCCATCTTTACCGAGATGGTCTCATAAACAATTAGTATGCAATGGAAACACATCGGAGGGGGGGAGAAAAAAATGAAAGGAGTCGTCCCTGGAGTGAGCGGAGGAGAAAAGGGAAGAGGAGTAGAGACAGTTGAGGCCGCTGCTTAAGACGGCTTAGTTTGATTCAGAGCACAGACTTTGCTCAGAAAGACACTTCAAAAGCAAAGATCAAATCCGAGTGTACCACTCTTCAATACATAACCCTCTTGTGGAACTCCAGTTGCTTTCCAGTTCAAGGGCACCTTTTTTTTTAACTTAGAGAAAGTTATCTGCGCAGAATAGGGATTGAACGGTCTAGAACAGGGCTATTCAACTCAATCGCTTCAGGGGCCACGTTTCCAGAAAGCTGAGGGTCCGCGGGGCAGGATTTCTCCTTTGACAATGATTCTTATGTTGTATATTCCTGAGAACCAGCATCCTCTTCAGTCGACAGTTGATTTTTGTCTACTTAGTTTGTCAGAGTTACTAAATTCAGAAAAGAATAGCTCTGTCCAGAGAACAGGAGCTGTCTGCTGTTTCTAGCAAAGCTGGTCAAAGATCCTCTAATGTTTTAAAGGGGAACATTATCACCAGACCCATGTAAGCATCAATATATACCTTGATGTTGCAGAAAAAAGACCATATATTTTTTTAACCGATTTCCGAACATCGGGTCATCGGGGGCGGTACCTCTGGATTGGCAGACCGGGGTGGTGGTTCCTCTCTTTAAGAAGGGGAACCGGAGGGTGTGCTCTAACTATCGTGGGATCACACTCCTCAGCCTTCCCGGTAAGGTCTATTCAGGTGTACTGGAGAGGAGGCTACGCCGGATAGTCGAACCTCGGATTCAGGAGGAACAGTGTGGTTTTCGTCCTGGTCGTGGAACTGTGGACCAGCTCTATACTCTCGGCAGGGTCCTTGAGGGTGCATGGGAGTTTGCCCAACCAGTCTACATGTGTTTTGTGGACTTGGAGAAGGCATTCGACCGTGTCCCTCGGGAAGTCCTGTGGGGAGTGCTCAGAGAGTATGGGGTATCGGACTGTCTGATTGTGGCAGTCCGCTCCCTGTATGCTCAGTGCCAGAGCTTGGTCCGCATTGCCGGCAGTAAGTCGGACACGTTTCCAGTGAGGGTTGGACTCCGCCAAGGCTGCCCTTTGTCACCCATTCTGTTCATAACTTTTATGGACAGAATTTCTAGGCGCAGTCAAGGCGTTGAGGGGATCTGGTTTGGTGGCTGCAGGATTAGGTCTCTGCTTTTTGCAGATGATGTGGTCCTGATGGCTTCATCTGGCCAGGATCTTCAGCTCTCACTGGATTGGTTCGCAGCCGAGTGTGAAGCGACTGGGATGAGAATCAGCACCTCCAAGTCCGAGTCCATGGTTCTCGCCCGGAAAAGGGTGGAGTGCCATCTCCGGGTTGGGGAGGAGATCTTGCCCCAAGTGGAGGAGTTCAAGTACCTCGGAGTCTTGTTCACGAGTGAGGGAAGAGTGGATCGTGAGATCGACAGGCGGATCGGTGCGGCGTCTTCAGTAATGCGGACGCTGTATCGATCCGTTGTGGTGAAGAAGGAGCTGAGCCGGAAGGCAAAGCTCTCAATTTACCGGTCGATCTACGTTCCCATCCTCACCTATGGTCATGAGCTTTGGGTTATGACCGAAAGGACAGGATCACGGGTACAAGCGGCCGAAATGAGTTTCCTCCGCCGGGTGGCGGGGCTCTCCCTTAGAGATAGGGTGAGAAGCTCTGCCATCCGGGGGGAGCTCAAAGTAAAGCCGCTGCTCCTCCACATCAAGAGGAGCCAGATGAGGTGGTTCGGGCATCTGGTCAGGATGCCACCCGAACGCCTCCCTAGGGAGGTGTTTAGGGCACGTCCGACCGGTAGGAGGCCGCGGGGAAGACCCAGGACACGTTGGGAAGACTATGTCTCCCGGCTGGCCTGGGAACGCCTCGGGGTCCCACAGGAAGAGCTGGACGAAGTGGCTGGGGAAAGGGAAGTCTGGGTTTCCCTGCTTAGGCTGCTGCCCCCGCGACCCGACCTCGGATAAGCGGAAGAAGATGGATGGATGGATGGATGGATGGATGGATGGATGGATGGATTTCCGAACTCTAAATGGGTGAATTTTGGCGAATTAAACGCCTTTCTATTATTCGCTCTCGGAGCGATGACGTCACAACGTGGCGTCACATCGGGAAGCAATCCGCCATTTTCTCAAACACCGAGTCAAATCAGCTCTGTTATTTTCCGTTTTTTCGACTGTTTTCCGTACCTTGGAGACATCATGCCTCGTCGGTGTGTTGTCGGAGGGTGTAACAACACGAACAGGGACGGATTCAAGTTGCACCAGTGGCCCAAAGATGCGAAAGTGGCGAGAAATTGGACGTTTGTTCCGCTACACTTTACCGACGAAAGCTATGCTACGACAGAGATGGCAAGAATGTGTGGATATCCTGCGACACTCAAAGCAGATGCATTTCCAACGATAAAGTCAAAGAAATCTGCCGCCAGACCCCCATTGAATCTGCCGGAGTGTGTGAGCAATTCAGGGACAAAGGACCTCGCTAGCACGGCAAGCAATGGCGGCAGTTTGTTCCCGCAGACGAGCAAGCTAAACCCCCTGGATGTCTTGGTGACATCAACTCAAAAACTGGACAGATCAGCTTTCAGGAAAAGAGCGCGGATGAGGGTATGTCTACAGAATATATTAATTGATGAAAATTGGGCTGTCTGCACTCTCAAAGTGCATGTTGTTGCCAAATGTATTTCATATGCTGTAAACCTAGTTCATAGTTGTTAGTTTCCTTTAATGCCAAACAAACACATACCAATCGTTGGTTGGAAGGCGATCGCCGAATTCGTCCTCGCTTTCTCCCGTGTCGCTGGCTGTCGTGTCGTTTTCGTCGGTTTCGCTTGCATACGCTTCAAACCGATATGGCTCAATAGCTTCAGTTTCTTCTTCAATTTCGTTTTCGCTACCTGCCTCCACACTACAACCATCCGTTTCAATACATTCGTAATCTGTTGAATCGCTTAAGCCGCTGAAATCCGAGTCTGAATCCGAGCTAATGTCGCTATAGCTTGCTGTTCTTTCCGCCTTGTTTGTTTGTGTTGGCTTCACTATGTGACGTCACAGGAAAATGGATGGGTGTATATAACGATGGTTAAAATCAGGCACTTTGAAGCTTTTTTTAGGGATATTGCGTGATGGGTAAAATTTTGAAAAAAACTTGGAAAAATATAATAAGCCACTGGGAACTGATTTTTAATGGTTTTAAACCCTTCCGAAATTGTGATAATGTTCCCCTTTAAGTGTTCTGTTCTTTTTAGGAATATAATGACATAAAAACTCTTCCAAGTTGAACGGAACTTGTGGGTTGGTCTGGTGTCTGATCCCCGGGCCACTAGTCGAATAACCCTGTTGGAGAACATAGTCCAACGTCAAATTGACCAGCAAATACATGCCAGTCAACGGCGGTTACTCGAAAGAGTATGACGATCCTCCTGGTAGGGGTGTATCCCTTTATGGAGGATGCCTGTGCGTGACTTAGTTTAACGTTGACAGAATCGGGTCAGGGTCCAGTGGCATGGAGTCCAAGACGACTGGGGACCCTTTTCTGCTGCAGCCTTCTTCTGCCTGCTCCGCCGTTGAGGTCTTCACCGTATCCCTGGCTAGGGGGAAGTCAGGTACTAGGCCTTTGCCAAGGGCCACCTGGGGTAACAGTAGTAAAGGGGTTAACGTCCTAGTGCCCCAAGACCCCATAGAGGAGCCTCCACTGCCGGATGCACTTTAACGTCATGCCCAGGCCCGGTAGAACTTATGCACCGTCCTAAACCGTGTTACATGGCCTTTCCTTTTAACAACACTCAGTAAACGTTTGGGAACTGAGGAGACAGATTTTTGAAGCTTTTCAGGTGGAATTCTTTCCCATTCTTGCTTGATGTACAGCTTAAGTTGTTCAACAGTCCGGGGGTCTCCGTTGTCGTATTTGAGGCTTCATAATGCGCCACACATTTTCAATGGGAGACAGGTCTGGACTACAGGAAGGCCAGTCTAGTACCCGCACTCTTTTACTACGAAGCCACACTGTTGTAACACATAGAGAATGTGGCTCGGCATTGTCTTGCTGAAATAAGCAGGGGCGTCCATGATAACGTATGTTATTTTTTTATTTGATTTTGTGCGTGGCATGGATTTGCCGTGCGCAGAGGACGCTTGAGCAGTGCGCAATTGCACAGGCACGCACCTTAGAGGGAACATTGCTCCCAGTACCAATGGAATGCACCATCAAACCAGAATTGCAACAGAAGCCCTGTGGTCAACCGTTGTCTCGTCCCTCACAAATGTAGTTCAGACGAACAAGGGACCTGCTTGGCACTCAGCATCAAGGGTTGGAATTGGGGGTTAAATCACCAAAAATGATTCCCGGGCGTGGCCACCCCTGCTGCTCACTGCTCCCCTCACCTCCCAGGGGGTGATCAAGGGTTATGGGTCAAATGCAGAGAATAATGTCACCACACCGAGTGTGTGTGTGTGTGTGTGTGTGTGACAATCATTGGTACTTTAACTTTAACTTAACTGTTCTGTTCTCCTGTTTCCATGCACGTGCTGTTGAGAGCAGAACGATGCAAAGAAATGTGTCATGTGAGGAAGAATTCTAAGAGCGAAGCAGAGTGAGTGAACAGGATCTTGCGATACTCTTGTTGACGGACGTCAACACCTAACCAGCTGCCCTTCACAGAGGTGAGGACAGGGATAAGGTCACAACGATAACCTCGTGACACCTTTCACCCCTCACACCAAAAAGGAAGATAACTTCCCTCTGAAAGCAAACATACCTTTGCTATCCAGTAAAGTACCAATAGATTGACGAAGAACTTTCTTCTTTATCCCTAATTTGTGTGTGTTTTAAGTCTTTAACTGGACACAAATCTGCAGAAATGGAGGATTGGGTTTCACACAAGTGGGTGTTAATTGGCTCGCTCTATTATGGCCTTTAGGGTAGGATATTCACAATAAGACAACCTTTGGGATCAATTACACGGTTATAGGTTTGCAGAGACACCTGTTTGCACGACACACGCTTCCCAAACCGGCACAAATCAAGCGACATGACACAGTTTAGCGCTGTGTGGAACAGGGAATGCGACTGCAAATTTAAAGTCACACTTTTGGATTAAGTATGGAACATTTTCAACTAAACTTTTGACTAGAGATGTCCGATAATGGCTTTTTTGCCGATATCCGATATTCCCCAACTCTTAATTACCGATTCCGATATCAACCGATACCGATATATACAGTCGTGGAATTAACACATTATTATGCCTAATTTTGTTGGATGCATTAAACAATGTAACAAGGTTTTCCAAAATAAATCAACTCAGTGGCCTAGTGGTTAGAGTGTCCGCCCTGAGATCGGTAGGTTGTGGGTTCAAACCCCGGCCGAGTCATACCAAAGACTATAAAAATGGGACCCATTACCTCCCTGCTTGGCACTCAGTATCAAGGGTTGGAATTGGGGGTTAAATCACCAAAAATGATTCCCGGGCGCGGCCACCGCTGCTGCCCACTGCTCCCCTCACCTCCCAGGGGGTGATCAAGGGTGATGGGTTAAATGCAGAGAATAATTTCGCCACACCTAGTGTGTGTGTGACAATCATTGGTACTTTAACTTTAACTTATAAAAAAAAAATGCCAACATGGCACTGCTATATTTATTATTGAAGTCACAAAAGTGCATTATTTTTTTTCAACATGCCTCAAAACAGCAGCTTGGAATTTGGGACATGCTCTCCCTGAGAGAGCATGAGGAGGTTGAGGTGGGCGGGGTTTGGGGGGGAGTAGGGGGTGTATATTGTAGCGTCTTGGAAGAGTTAGTGCTGCAAGGGTTTCTGGGTATTTGTTCTGTTGTGTTACGGTGCAGATGTTCTCCCGAAATGTGTTTGTCATTCTTGTTTGGTGTGGGTTCACAGTGTGGCGCAATATTTGTAACAGTGTTAGAGTTGTTTATACAGCCACCCTCAGTGTGACCTGTATGGCTGTTGACCAAGTATGCGTGGCATTCACTTGAGTGAGTGAAATGCTGTAGATTTTAGGCAGTGCCTTTAAGGTTTATTGGCGCTCCGTACTTCTCCCTACGTCCGAGTACACAGCGGCGTTTTAAAAAGTCATGAATTTTACTTTTTGAAACCGATACCGATAACTTTGAAACAGATACCGATAATTTTTGATATAACATTTTAAAGCATTTATCTGCCGATAATATCGGCAGTCCGATATTATCGGACATTCCTGATTTAGACAATAACAACAATGGACAGTTTAGCTGATTTACTGACTATAAGGCGCACTTAAAATCCTTTCATTTTCTCAAAACTGGACAGTGCGCCTTATAACCCGGTGCGCCTAATGTACGGAATAATTTTAGTTGTGCCTACCGACCTCGAAGCTATTTTATTTGGTGCATGGTGAAATGATAAGTGCGACCAGTAGATGGCAGTCACACATTAGAGATATGTGTGGACTGCCATATGATGGCAGTCACACGTACGAGATATGTGTAGACTGCAATAGGACTCAAGTAAACAACACCAACATTTTATATGTTACATTGAAAATATAGAACATTACACACGGCGCTCAAAAATCCATCAAAATGTTTTAGTACGACTTTGGTAAGCTATGAAGCCGCACCGCTTGATGGATTGTACTGTGCTTCAACATACGAGTAGTCATACTTGCCAACCTTGAGATCTCCAAATTCGGGAGATTTTTTTTTGGGGGGGGTATTTCTTATATATATATATATATATATATATATATATATATATATATATATATATATATATATATATATATATATATATATATATATAAATAAAATAAATACTTGACTTGAATTCTAGCTATATATATATATATATATATATATATATATATATATATATATATATATATATATATATATATATATATATATATATGTATTTTATTATATATATATATATATATATACACACATATAAATAAAATAAATACTTGAATTTCAGTGTTCATTTATTTACACATATACACACACATAACACTCCTCTATTCATTGTTGTATTTGAAAGTGCAATGCTTTGCAGCCAGTAGCACAGCCTTTGAAGGAGCATAGGTATGGGCAGTGTAATATTCTGGGTTGGAGTCAATAACCAGGCGAGGTGACGAAGTTACGTCTCTTTACTTCATACTTCAGAAACGACTCCCACACTTGCCTTCAGGGTGCGCAATACAACGTAAACCGTTGGCCAACCAAAAAGTAACCACAGAACACTATAGGTTACTTTTTAGTTGGCCAAGCAGACGTGACGACAGGTCCGCACGGACCTGGAGGGGGCGTGCCTTATGTCCGGCTGGAAATCGGGAAATATTCGGGAGAATGGTTGTCCCGGGAGATTTTCAGGAGAGGCACTAAAATTCAGGAGTCTCCCGGAAAATTCGGGAGGGTTGGCAAGTATGCGAGTATTATTATGGTGTGTGTATAAGGTAAGACATATTATCTGGCGTTTTGTTTCGCAATATTATACAAAAGCAACTTTTCTTACCTTCTGATCTGTATTTGGGATCTATATAAGTACTGAAAATTTCCGCGCGTCCGCCTTTGTAGTTCGTGGCAACACCATAGTCGATAAGCTTCTTCTTTTTCTCTATCTTCTTGTTATGGGACATTCATCCTCCGCTGTTGCCATTTCTAATATAAAGTAGTGTAAAGTTTTACTTATAAGTGTCAGTAAACTCACCATGGAAGCGCTAAAACATACCGGTGTAGTGAGTTTACATTATCCACCCAAGGGACATTAGTTATTAGAGAGTTCCGGCATTGTTGTTGCACTAGTGAGCCACGGATGAGGAGATGCTGATCCGTTATTGATTGAAGTAAAGTCTGAATGTCATTAAAACAGTTAGCTCCGTCTTTTGACACTTCTTCCACTCCCGTCCTTGCACGCTACACCGCTACAACGGAGAAAAGTGACATAGATTGCTCTGCTTTCTGTGTAAGTTAAACTGTGTGATTACTTTTTACATACAGTGTTAAAATATGTTTGACCGTAATATTCACCAAAACATCTTGGGTTTTTTTTGTGTGTTTTGGGAGTGTTTTACATTATTGTTGATTATTCTAATTTACCACAAACATGGAATACTAGAAGTCTGCGCCCTACCAAATGCAAGATATGGCGAAACATGTTGTGTTTCAGTACATTGGTCTCACAGAGAGGACACATTTTCTAAACTGTGTTATACATTTGTTCTTTATTATAACTGATAAATGTTTGATTTGTGAATATACACAAATTGGACATTTGTATTATTGCAAAGTGCTTCCATAAATTTTGCCACCCAGTTTAAATAAAAATAAAAAAAATCCTCTTGGCGCTCCCAATGGATATAATTTAGAAGAAGCAGACATTCTTCTGGACAGCTCGGCGGTTACTAGAATTTAGCCCCATGCTGGGCAACACCACATACAATTATTCCTCACAAGCACTTCTGTCAAAGAGCGCCTTTCTGGCATTAATCTAAAGAGGAATTCATTATATGTAATGTGAGGGAAAGCACGCCTTTCAGCGATGGGAAGGCAAATAAGCATCGGAAATTGCAGTGTTTTGCAAACTAGTCGCCTGTATAAATTGGTGTAAAACATTGCATACATAAAATATTAAAAGTATGTAAGTAATATCCATTAGTATTGACTATCATGGACACTGCAGGTTTCAATATATATATATATATATATATATATATATATATATATATATATATATATATATATATATATATATATATATATATATATATGTACTAGAGATGCGCGGATAGGCAATTATTTCATTATTATTTATTATTATCTAATATAGACGATGCAAGGCATTAGTGAGGTTATAAAGCTTTTGCCTGTTAAAGAAAGGAGACTGATCCAATGCAGCACAGACATTCGCGTGCCACGCTGTCACGACCCAGACGCACACCAGTGCGCAATCATATGGGAGTCGCGCTGAGCGCACCTCCAAGCGCGTCTCGCTGCCGGCGACGGCCGGGTATGGGCCCTACGCTCCAGCGCCATCCATTTTCAGGGCTAGTTGATTCGGCAGGTGGGTTGTTACACACTCCTTAGCGGGTTCCGACTTCCATGGCCACCGTCCTTCTGTCTATATCAACCAGGGTGAGCCCCACCCCTTTCGTGAGCGCACTGCGCGCGGAGTGACCCCTGTTACGCGCCCCCGGCAACAGGGGTGGCGGGCAGGTAAGCTGCGCGGGCGGAGCGCGCGGAGTGACCCCTGTTACGAGCCCCCGGCCACGGGGGTGGCGGGCAGGTAAGCTGCTTACCTGCTGCGCGTGACGCCGGCCGCGGCGAAGGCGGACGAGGCGGGGTGTCGGTGCGGTGGGCGCGGTGGTGACCCTGGACGTGCGTCGGGCCCTTCTCGCGGATCGCCTCAGCTACGGCTCCCGGTGGGGCCCTTTCGGGGGAAGGGGCCTCGGTCCCGGACCCCGGCGAGGCGTCGGGGGCCTTCTCCGCTCCGTAAAAGTGTCCATCTCTTTTTTTTTTCTTCTTCTGTTGTGGCATATGCAGCAGGTGCCTGCTCGTTTTTCGTATGTGGGTAACAACATTTAACTATGTATATATATTTCCGAATTGGTTTAACTGCCACCCGCCTGAATCTATTTAAAATCTTTTTTTTTTTTATTTCAACCGCCCGACCCGACCCGACCGGACCCGCGGATAAAATCTATTTTTTTATTTATTTCATCCGCCCGATCCGCGGATAATCCGCGGACTCCGCGGTTGTGCCCGCAAACCGCGCATCTCTAATATGTACAAACCCGTTTCCATATGAGTTGGGAAATTGTGTTAGATGTAAATATAAACGGAATACAATGATTTGCAAATCATTTTCAACCCATATTCAGTTGAATATGCTACAAAGACAACATATTTGATGTTCAAACTCATAAACTTTATTTTTTTTTTGCAAATAATCATTAACTTTAGAATTTGATGCCAGCAACACGTGACAAAGAAGTTGGGAAAGGTGGCAATAAATACTGATAAAGTTGAGGAATGCTCATCAAACACTTATTTAGAACATCCCACAGGTGAACAGGTTAATTGGGAACAGGTGGGTGCCATGATTGGGTATAAAAGTGGATTCCATGAAATGCTCAGTCGTTCACAAACAAGGATGGGGCGAGGGTCACCGCTTTGTCAACAAATGTGTGAGCAAATTTTTGAACAGTTTAAGAACAACATTTCTCAACCAGCTATTGCAAGGAATTTAGGGATTTCACCATCTACGGTCCGTAATATCATCAAAGGGTTCAGAGAATCTGGAGAAATCACTGCACGTAAGCAGCTAAGCCTGTGACCTTCGATCCTTCAGGCTGTACTTCATCAACAAGCGACATCAGTGTGTAAAGGATATCACCACATGGGCTCAGGAACACTTCAGAAACCCACTGTCAGTAACTACAGTTGGTCGCTACATCTGTAAGTGCAAGTTAAAACTCTCCTATGCAAGGCGAAAACCGTTTATCAACAACACCCAGAAACGCCGTCGGCTTCGCTGGGCCTGAGCTCATCTAAGATGGACTGATACAAAGTGGAAAAGTGTTCTGTGGTCTGACGAGTCCACATTTCAAATTGTTTTTGGAAAGTGTGGACGTCGTGTCCTCCGGACCAAAGAGGAAAAGAACCATCCGGATTGTTATAGGCGCAAAGTTGAAAAGCCAGCATCTGTGATGGTATGGGGGTGTATTAGTGCCCAAGACATGGGTAACTTACACATCTGTGAAGGCGCCATTAATGCTGAAAGGTACATACAGGTTTTGGAGCAACATATGTTGCCATCCAAGCAACGTTACCATGGACGCCCCTGCTTATTTCAGCAAGACAATGCCAAGCCACGTGTTACATCAACGTGGCTTCATAGTAAAAGAGTGCTGGCCTGCCTGTAGTCCAGACCTGTCTCCCATTGAAAATGTGTGGCGCATTACAAAGCCTAAAATAGAACAACGGAGACCCCCGGACTGTTGAACAACTTAAGCTGTACATCAAGCAAGAATGGGAAAGAATTCCACCTGAGAAGCTTAAAAAATGTGTCTCCTCAGTTCCCAAACGTTTACTGAGTGTTGTTAAAAGGAAAGGCCATGTAACACAGTGGTGAACATGCCCTTTCCCAACTACTTTGTCACTTGTTGCAGCCATGAAATTCTAAGTTAACTATTATTTGCAAAAAAAAAAAAAAAAAGTTTATGAGTTTGAACATCAAATATGTTGTCTTTGTAGTGCATTCAACTGAATATGGGTTGAAAAGGATTTCCAAATCATTGTATTCCGTTTATATTTACATCTAACACAATTTCCCAACTCATATGGAAACGGGGTGGTTTGTATACATATATATATATATATATATATATAGAAACCCAACACAACACTCCAATACGTGGAAACCCAACACAACACTCCAATACGTGCACCATGACAGCAACCACCCACCCACCACCACGAAAAGAATACCTACCGGAATCAATAAAAGGCTATCGATGCTGTCATCTAGCAAAGCTGAATTTGACCAAGCAACCCCCCCGTACCAAAAAGCCCTTGATGAAAGCGGATACAATTTCACCCTCACCTATGAACCCACGCCAGGAAACCAGCCAAAAAAGAACAGAAAACGAAACGACATCATCTGGTACAACCCCCCATACAGCAAAAACGTCTCAACTAACATTGGACACAAATTCCTCAATCTGATTGACAAACACTTTCCCAAAGACAACACCCTAAGAAAAGTATTCAACAAGAACAACATTAAATTGAGCTACAGCTGCATGAACAATATACGACAAATCATCTCAAACCACAACAAAACAATTGCAAATGAGCCGTCGGCCCCCAGACAGAGCGACTCCAAAACCAACAAAGGCTGTAACTGTCGAAAGAAACCTGATTGCCCTCTCAACGGGGGGTGCTTACAAACATCAGTTGTCTACCAATCTAAGGTAATACGCAAGGACATTAACACATCCGACACATATGTAGGATTAACCGAGGGAGAATTCAAAACCAGATGGAACAATCACAAGGCTTCTTTCAGGAACAAAAACCTGCGAAATACCACAGAACTCAGCAAACACATTTGGGACCTCAAAGACAATAATGTTGAATATTCAATAACATGGCAAATTCTTGCATCCAGCACACCTTACAATAGTGGTAATAAAAGATGCAACCTATGCTTGAAAGAGAAACTGTTTATTATTTACCGTCCAGACCTGTCATCCCTCAACAAGCGCAGCGAAATTGTAACAGCATGCCGCCACAGACGGAAACACCTCCTAGGTAACACATGAGCCAATCACCACGCCCCTACGCCAGCCTGTACCCACCCACTCTGTGCCCTGTATAAACCATGGTATGCGAATGCTCCCATTAAAATCTCCTGATGATTGAGGGTACCCCCCCTCATGAAACAGGCCTGTAGAGATGAAATAGTCTTGTGATTTTTTTCCCCACACATACATATATTGCGCTCTACTACGGTATCGAGCACTATTTTTTGGATAACCTTATTAAGACATATATATATATATATATATATATATATATATATATATATATATATATATATATATATATATATATATATATATATATATCTTTCAGTTTTTGCTCTCTCAAACTTATAAAAAAGGCTGCAAAAAAAACAACACAATTTGTATCTAATCTAAAGTTGGTGTAATGAAGGAGAAAATACCCAAAACCTATTTTAAATAGCTTTGCAAAACACATTTTAATCAGTTCCTAAAAAACACATCTAATGGTTAAGGTTTGTGTTCTTATCTTCACACAACCATCCTGGATTCAAAGCATCCCCTGCAACATTTTCAGCATGGTTGTCTTCCAAGTGGTATTGAGTTCGCAGACAGCAAACAGCAAATAAACATGGGAAAGAGGAGCGGAGCAGAAAAAAAACAACCCCAAAAAACCTATGAAATATGCAAGTTTGCTCTAAAAAGTATGAAAAAGTGCTGCACTAAACTTGGGTTAAAAGCACAAATGGATCCACAGAACTTAGTTTGTGGGGGTTTGGAGCTTCTAATTGCTACCTGGAGACAGCTCTGGCTGTGAAAACTCTTGTCCCCCATCCATTGGAGGGTTGACTGACACGAGTTCTCCAGGGAGCCCGCACAGAGCCCCCTTTGTGCACCCAATAAAGCCCCACAGCCATGATGTCATGCAGAGTGACTGCAGCAAGGCCCTTCAAAGACAAGGAGTGGACCTTTATGACTCCCACACAAGAAGATCTAGGAGCCATCTTTCACTCTCTGTCTGTCGCCGTGTCTTGATTTGTTTTTTTTAATTTTTTAAAGTTTTGTTTCTACGCAACCAAAACATCACAGTCCAAAAGTAGTCTGCTCCTCATTTGTTAACTCAGTAGGCATATGCACCATTTCTTGTGGAACATGTACACCTTCATCAAATCAGTGTCTCTTGGCATTGTCTTTGTGAAATAAGCAGGGGCGTCCATGATAACATTGCTTGGATGGCAACATATGTTGCTCCAAAACCTGTATGTACCTTTCAGCATTAATGGTGCCTTCACGGATGTGTAAGTTATCCATGCCTTGGGCACTAATACACCCCCATACCATCAGGTTTCTGGGTGTTGTTGATAAATGGCTTTCGCTTTGCGTAGTAGAGTTTTAACTCGCACTTACAGATGTAGCGACAAACTGTAGTTACTGACAGTGGTTTTCTGAAGTGTTCCTGAGCCCATGTGGTGATATCCTTCACACACTAATGTGGCTTTTTGATGCAGTACCGCCTGAGGGATCAAAGGTCCGTAATATCATCGCTTACGTGCAGTGATTTCTCCAGATTCTCTGATCCTTTTGATGATATTACCGACCGTCACAGTTTCCAAAAACAATTTGAAATGTGGACTCGTCAGACCACAGAACACGTTTCCACTTTGCATCAGTCCATCTTAGAAGATTTCTGGGTTTCTGGGTGTTGTTGATAAATGGCTTTCGCTTTGCGTAGTAGAGTTTTAACTCGCACTTACAGATGTAGCGACCAACTGTAGTTACTGACAGTGGTTTTCTGAAGTGTTCCTGAGCCCATGTGGTGATATCCTTCACACACTAATGTGGCTTTTTGATGCAGTACCGCCTGAGCGATCGAAGGTCCGTAATATCATCGCTTACGTGCAGTGATTTCTCCAGATTCTCTGATCCTTTTGATGATAATACCGACTGTAAATTGTGAAATCCAGGCTTGGTGTAAATGAAAAGCAAGTTGTGTTTATTATCCAAGTCACAGTTTCCAAAAACAATTTGAAATGTGGACTCGTCAGACCACAGAACACGTTTCCACTTTGCATCAGTCCATCTTAGAAGATTTCTGGGTTTCTGGGTGTTGTTGATAAATGGCTTTCGCTTTGCGTAGTAGAGTTTTAACTCGCACTTACAGATGTAGCGACAAACTGTAGTTACTGACAGTGGTTTTCTGAAGTGTTCCTGAGCCCATGTGGTGACATCTTTCACACACTAATGTGGCTTTTTTGATGCAGTACTGCCTGAGGGATCGAATGTTGGTTTTCGGCCTTGCAGTGATTTCTCCAGATTCTCTGAACCTTTTGATGATATTACAGAGCTTAGTTCGTTCCCCCGGGATGCAGACGGACAACTCCGGACAGGACGTGCAGGTAGGAACATGCTTTTTTTGTCGAAATCAAACAAGTACCAAAAACGGAAAACAAGTCAGGGGAAAAAACGTGATGATCGCACTGGACGCTAAGGCTAACACTTAGCATAGACTAGAGACAAGGAATACTCACGTAAACGTAGCATGAAGCAAACAATGAAGCCAGGCCGACTGCCTCTGATTAGTGCTCGGAAAACAGGTGAGCGTCCTGAACACCAATCAGAGGCAGGTGAAAATAATAAGTAACCATGGTAACTGAAACAAACTCAAAATAGTGCACAAAACAGGAACTAAGGGAGTCCAAAACTAACAGAACATAACAAAACATGATCCGGGTCAAGGATCATGACAACCGGTGGGTGCCGTAATTGGGTGTAAAAGAAACTTCCATGAAATGCTCAGTCATTCACAAACAAGGATGGGGCGAGGGTCACCACTTTGTCAACAAATGACTAAGCAAATTGTTTAAGAACAATATTTCTCAACCAATTGTTGCAAGGAATTTAAGGATTTCACCATCTACGGTCCGTAATATCATCAAAAGGATCAGAGAATCTGGAGAAATCACTGCACGTAAGCGGCAATGCCCGTGACCTTCGATCCCTCAGGCGGTACTGCATCAAAAAGGGACATTTGTGTAAAGGATATCACCACATGGGCTCAGGAACACTTCAGAGAACCACTGTCAGTAACTACAGTTGGTCGCTACATCTGTAAGTGCAAGTTAATACTCTCCTATGCAAGGCAAAAACCGTTTATCAACAACACCCAGGAACGCCGCCGGCTTCGCTGGGGCCCGAGCTCATTTAATATGGACTGATGCAAAGTGGAAAAGTGTTCTGAGGTATGACGAGTACGCATTTCACATTTTTTGTGGAAACTCTGGACGTCGTGTCCTCCAGACCAAAGAGGAAAAGAACCATCCAGATTGTTATAGGCGCAAAGTTGAAAACCCGGCATGTGTGATGGTATGGGGGTGTATTAGTGCCCAAGGCATGGGTAACTTACACATCTGTGAAGGCACCATTAATGCTGAAAGGTACAAACAGGTTTTGGAGCAACATATGTTGCCACCCAAGCAACATCTTTTTCATGGACGCCCCTGCTTATTTCAGCAAGACAATGCCAAGCCACATTCTGCACGTGTCACAACAGTGAGAAACACAAATTGTACATTTTTGTCTCCAAGCGAGAGGCGCCTACACACAGAACTAGTTTTGGGTTTTGTACAATTTTATTTGCATTGTGTGAATGCGAGAGTGAATGTTGGGTATTTGTGTTGGCCCCGCCATGAGGTGGACACTTGTCCAGGGTGTACCCTTGAAGGTAGAAAAGTGCTATACAAGTATCACCCATTTATCATTTACATGTGCTCAGGAACACCTCAGAAACCCACTGTCAGTAACTACAGTTCGTCGCTACATCTGTAAATGCAAGTTAAAACTCAACTATGCAAAAGCGAAAGCCATTTATCAACAACACCCAGCATCTGTGATGGTATGGGGGTGTATTAGTGCCCAAGACATGGGTAACTTACACATCTGTGAAGGCGCCATTAATGCTGAAAGGTACATACAGGTTTTGGAGCAACATATGTTGCCATCCAAGCAACGTTACCATGGACGCCCCTGCTTATTTCAGCAAGACAATGCCAAGCCACATTCCGCACGTGTCACAACAGTGAGAAACACAAATTGTACATTTTTGTTCCAAGCGAGAGGCGCCTATACACAGAACTAGTTTTGGGTTTTGTACAATTTTATTTGCATTGTGTGAATGCGAGAGTGAATGTTGGGTATTTGTGTTGGCCCCGCCATGAGGTGGACACCTGTCCAGGGTGTACCCCTGCCTTGCGCCCGAGTGCAGCTGGGATAGGCTCCAGCCCCCCGCCACGTGACTCCGTGAGGGACAAAATGGCTAGATGATGTAAGAACTGGCTGCTGATAAAAGACAGCGTCCTTCTCTCCCAACATGTGGTTTGGGCTTCGAGACAACAGGAGATTGAAGTCATAATGGAGTCTTTCCCCTGCTTTCATCATGTTGTCATTACTGCCCGTCTTTGCAGGAGAGGACGCTTAGTTAAAGCTCATTACATTTAATTTACTGTACGGCTCTTTTAAATGTCATCGGACGTCTTTGTTTTAAAAAAATCCACAATGATAAAGCACCGTATTTACCGGACCATAGGGCGCACCGGATTATAAGGCGCATTAAAGAGGTCATATTATAATTTGTTTTTCTAAATTGAAAACACTATCTTGTGGTCTACATAACATGTAATGGTGGTTCTTTGGTCAAAATGTTGCATGGATGATGTTTTACAGAATTTGATGAAATAAGCAGGGGCGTCCATGGTAACGTTGCTTGGATGGCAACATATGTTGCTCCAAAACCTGTATTAAGCATTAATGGTGCCTTCACAGATGTGTAAGTTACCCATGCCTTGGGCACTAATACACCCCCATACCATCACAGATGCTGGCTTTTCAACTTTGCGCCGAGAACAATCCGGATGGCTCTTTTCATCTTCGGTCCGGAGGACACGACGTCCAGAGTTTCCACAAAAAAAAAATCGAAATGTGGACTCGTCAGACCACAGAACACTTTTCCACTTTGCATCAGTCCATCTTAGATGAGCTTGGTTCCAGCGAAGCCGGCGGCGTTTCTGGGTGTTGTTGATAAATGGCTTTCGCATTGCATAGTAGAGTTTTAACTTGCACTTACAGATGTAGCGACCGACTGTAGTTACTGACAGTGGTTTTTCGAAGTGTCCCTGAGCCCATGTGGTAATATCCTTTACACACCGATGCCGTTTTTTTTATGCAGTACCGCCTGAGGGATCGAAGGTCTGTAATATCATTGCTTACGTGCAGTGACCGTAGATGGTATTATGGACCGTAGATGGTGAAATCCGGATGGCACTTTTCCACTTTGCATCAGTCCATCTTAGAGGAGCTTGGTTCCAGCGAAGCCGGCGGCGTTTCTGGGTGTTGTTGATAAATGGCTTTCACTTTGCGAAGTAGAGTTTTAACTTGCACTAACAGATGTAGCGACAAACTGTAGTTACTGACAGTGGTTTTCTGAATTGTCCCTGAGACCATGTGGTGATATCCTTTACACACCGATGTCGCTTTTTGATACAGTATCGCCTGAGGGATCGAAGGTTCGTAATATCATTTTATGTGCAGTGATTTCTCCAGATTCTCTGAACCTTTTGATGACATTACGGACCGTAGATGGTGATATCCGGATGGTTCTTTTCCTCTTTGGTCCGGAGGACACGACGTCCAGAGTTTCCACAAAAAAATTTGGAATGTGGACTCGTCAGACCACAGAACACTTTCCCACTTTGCATCAGTCCATCTTAGATGAGCTCGGGCCCAGCGAAGCATTTCTGGGTGTTGTTGATAAATGGCTTTGGCTTTGCATAGTAGAGTTTCAACTTGCACGTACAGATGTAGCGACCAACTGTAGTTACTGACAGTGGGTTTCTGAAGTGTTCCTGAGCCCATGTGGTGATATCCTTTACACAAATGTGGCTTTTTGATGCAGTACCGCCTGAGGGATGGAAGGTCACGGGCATCCAACGTTGGTTTTCAGCCTTGCCGCTTACGTGCAGTGATTTTTTTCCAGATTCCCTGAACCTTTTGATGATATTACGGACCGTAGATGGTGAAATCCCTAAATTCCTTGCAATAGTCGGTTGACAAATATTGTTCTTAAACAATTTGCTTAGTCGTTTGTTCACAAAGTGGTGACACTCGCCCCACAAAACAATTTGAAATGTGGACTCGTCAGACCACAGAACACTTTTCCACTTTGCATCAGTCCATCTTAAATGAGCTCGGGGGCCCAGCGAAGCCGGCGGCGTTCCTGGGTGTTGTTGATAAACGTTTTTTTGCCTTGCATAGGAGAGTTTTAACTTGCACTTACAGATGTAGCGACCAACTGTAGTTACTGACAGCGGTTTTCTGAAGTGTTCCTGAGCCCATGTGGTGATATCTTTTACACACTGATGTTGCTTTTTGATGCAGTACCGCCTGAGCGATCGAAGGTCCATAATATCATCGCTTACGTGCAGTGATTTCTCCAGATTCTCTGATCCTTTTGATGATATTATCGACCATAATTTGTGAAATCCATGCTTGGTGTAAATGAAAAGCAAGTTGTGTTTATTATCCAAGTCACAGTTTCCAAAAACAATTTGAAATGTGGACTCGTCAGACCACAGAACACGTTTCCACTTTGCATCAGTCCATCTTAGAAGATTTCTGGGTTTCTGGGTGTTGTTGATAAATGGCTTTCGCTTTGCGTAGTAGAGTTTTAACTCGCACTTACAGATGTAGCGACCGACTGTAGTTACTGACAGTGGGTTTCTGAAGTGTTCCTGAGCCCATGTGGTGATATCCTTCACACACTAATGTGGCTTTTTGATGCAGTACCGCCTGAGGGATCGAAGGTCCGTAATATCATCGCTTACGTGCAGTGATTTCTCCAGATTCTCTGATCTTTTTGATGATAATACCGACCGTAAATTGTGAAATCCATGTTTGGTGTAAATGAAAAGCAAGTTGTGTTTATTATCCAAGTCCCAGTTTCCAAAAACAATTTGAAATGTGGACTCGTCAGACCACAGAACACGTTTCCACTTTGCATCAGTCCATCTTAGAAGATTTCTGGGTTTCTGGGTGTTGTTGATAAATGGCTTTCGCTTTGCGTAGTAGAGTTTTAACTCGCACTTACAGATGTAGCGACCGACTGTAGTTACTGACAGTGGGTTTCTGAAGTGTTCCTGAGCCCATGTGGTGATATCCTTTACACACTGATGTCAAATGTTGATGCAGTACAGTCTGAGGGATCGAAGGTCACGGGCTTAGCTGCTTACGTGCAGTGATTTCTCCAGATTCTCTGAATCCCTTTGATGATATTACAGACTGTAGATGGTGAAATCCCTAAATTCCTTGCAATAGCTGGTTTAGAAATGTTCTTAAACTGTTCAAAAATTTGCTCACGCATTTGTTGACAAAGCGGTGACCCTCGCCCCATCCTTGTTTGTGAACGACTGAGCATTTCATGGAATCTACTTTTATACCCAATCATGGCACCCACCTGTTCCCAATTTGCCTGCACACCTGTGGGATGTTCCAAATAAGTGTTTGATGAGCATTCCTCAACTTTATCAGTATTTATTGCCACCTTTTCCCAACTTCTTTGTCACGTGTTGCTGGCATCAAATTCTAAAGTTAATGATTATTTGCAAAAAAAAAATAAAGTTTATGAGTTTGAACATCAAATATGTTGTCCTTTTAGCATATTCAACTGAATATGGGTTGAAAATGATTTGCAAATCATTGTATTCCGTTTATATTTACATCTAACACAATTTCCCAACTCATATGGAAACGGGGTTTGTACATACATTGATTATTTCCACATGTACTAATGACTATTTAGGGAAAATGGCACATTAGCCCGGATCAAACAGATCTTGTACAATTAACCCTAATCCAGACTTAAGTCAGTCACATGTGGACTAGTTTTCGTGGAGATAAGCTATTCAATTGTGCGTATAGTCCGGTCCAAATAGTTTCACGTTGCACAATTGTTAGTAACCACGGGAAAAAAAAAAAAGAGGCAGTGACAGCATTTCAATTTTAGATATGGCTCAAGGCGGAAAACTGGGCCACTGCAGACTTTGATGTCTTAATTATATGTGTGTGCTTTTTTTTTTAAATTCCAAAGAAACTGGGAAGGCACATTGATGAACAGAAATGACAGAAAAGGAGGAGAGGAAAATGATGCAAAAGCGAGCCAGAAAAGGATGACCACAGAGAGGATATGATTGAAGGGATAGAGAAGTGGGCAAGATGTGGTGGGAGACAGAGACAAATGTAGTTTGCCTGTGATAAAGAAGAAGAGTGACAGAGCTGAAAATACTATAGAATCCGAGTTGAATAGGGCTTGATTAACTGTGGCACGGGGTCAAAGCGGAGCCTGTGTCTGCTGGGGCCCCGGCTTAGGAGAATTGTGTTCATGTCACAGTGTGCCGCCGCAATTTGCACTTCTGACACGCGTGAACGCAATTTGAGAAGACGTGATAACTTAATAGGGCGGCTGTGCTTTTAATGTATACATTTGAATATTTTGCAGAAAAAAAAAAACGTCTTTGTGAGGTTGACAGTAAATACTCGGGGCTGCTCCAATCGTGTTTTTATACCGATCATCCATGAGTCAGATTGGCTGATCAGCAACTACTAATACTACTACAAACCCTGTTTCCATATGAGTTGGGAAATTGTGTAAAATGTAAATATAAACGGAATACAATGATTTGCAAATCATTTTCAACCCATATTCAGTTGAATGCACTACAAAGACAACATATTTGATGTTCAAACTCATAAACTTGATTTTTTTTTTGCAAATAATAATTAACTTAGAATTTCATGGCTGCAACACGTGCCAAAGTAGTTGGGAAAGGGCATGTTCACCACTGTGTTACATGGCCTTTCCTTTAAACAACACTCAGTAAACGTTTGGGAACTGAGGAGACACATTTTTGAAGCTTCTCAGGTGGAATTATTTCCCATTCTTGCTTGATGTACAGCTTAAGTTGTTCAACAGTCCGGGGGTCTCCGTTGTGGTATTTTTGGCTTCATACTGCGCCACACATTTTCAATGGGAGACAGGTCTGGACTACAGGCAGGCCAGTCTAGTACCCGCACTCTTTTACTATGAAGCCACGCTGTTGTAACACGTGGCTTGACATTGTCTTGCTGAAATAAGCAGGGGCGTCCATGGTAACGTTGTTTGGATGGCAACATATGTTGCTCCAAAACCTGTATGTACCTTTCAGCATTAATGGCGCCTTCACAGATGTGTAAGTTACCCATGTCTTGGGCACAAATACACCCCCATACCATCACAGATGCTGGCTTTTCAACATTGCGCCTAGAACAATCCGGAAGGTTCTTTTCCTCTTTGGTCCGGAGGACACGACGTCCACAGTTTCCAAAAACAATTGGAAATGTGGACTCGTCAGACCACTTTGTATCAATCCATCTTAGATGAGCTCAGGCCCAGCAAAGCCGACGGCGTTTCTGGGTGTTGTTGATAAACGGTTTTCGCCTTGCATAGGAGAGTTTTAACTTGCACTTACAGATGTAGCGACCAACTGTAGTTACTGACAGTGGGTTTCTGAAGTGTTCCTGAGCCCATGTGGTGATATCCTTTACACACTGATGTCGCTTGTTGATGCAGTACAGCCTGAGGGATCGAAGGTCACGGGCTTAGCTGCTTACGTGCAGTGATTTCTCCAGATTCTCTGAACCCTTTGATGATATTGCGGACCGTAGATGGTGAAATCCTTAAATTCCTTGCAATAGCTGGTTGAGAAAGGTTTTTCTTAAACTGTTCAACAATTTGCTCACGCATTTGTTGACAAAGGGGTGTACCTCGCCCCATCCTTTCTTGTGAAAGACTGAGCATTTCATGGAATCTACTTTTATACCCAATCATGGCACCCACCTCTTCCCAATTAGCCTGCACACCTGTAGGATGTTCCAAATAAGTGTTTGATGAGCATTCCTCAACTTTATCAGTATTTATTGCCACCTTTCCCAACTTTTTTGTCACGTGTTGTTGGCATCAAATTCTAAAGTTAATGATTATTTGCAACAAAAAAAAAAGTTTATGAGTTTGAACATCAAATATGTTGTTTTTGTAGCATATTCACCTGAATATGGGTTGAAAATGATTTGCAAATCATTGTATTCCGTTTATATTTACATCTAACACAATTTCCCAACTCATATGGAAACAGGGTTTGTATTTAAAAAGCAGTCTTCGTATCGCGCTGCCTTTATTCCATCTTTTTACAACATTCAAACCCCAAAACCTGTCAGTGTGTGAATGTGTGTGTGAATGGGTGAATGTGAAAATAGTGTCAAAGCGCTTTGAGTACCTTGAAGGTAGAAAAGTATAACCCATTTACCATTTTGGCACGTTGTGTCAATGGTAAATAAAAACAGAATACAATGATTTGCAAATCCCTTTCAACTTATATTCAATTGAATAGACTGCAAAGACAAGATATTTAACGTTCAAGCTGGAAAACTTTGTGTGGAGGGGGGCGTGGCCTGCAGGCCTGCAGCGCGGCGGGCTGTGCCAGGACCGGCCTCGAAGTCAGCGACAGGTGCATAGATGGCCCACCTGGGCCTTGTTATCTAATCACCTGTCGCCCTGTATAAGCAGCAACCGGGAGGATAGACGTGGTTGGAGCCGGAGGGAGAGCACGAGCCAGAGCGAGAGCGGAAGAAGAGACTTGATACACAAAATAAAACTGTATTTTAAACCATGAAACGGGCTCGCTTGGAGATGCTTGGTGGTCAGGAGGACCCACTGGAAGGCAGATTCCACACTTTGTTATACTGTAGCAAATATCAGCTCATTTGGAATTTGATGCCTGCAACATGTTTCAAAAAAGCTGGCACAAGTGGCAAAAAAGACTGAGAAAGTTGAGGAATGCTCATCAAACACTTATTTGGAACATCCCACAGGTGAACGGGCTAATTGGGAACAGGTAGGTGCCATGATTGGGTGTAAAAGTAGATTCACAAACAAGGATGGGGCGAGGGTCACCACTTTGTCAACAAATGCGTGAGCGAATTATCCAACAGTTTAAGAACAACACGAGCTATTGCGAGGAATTTAGGGATTTCACCATCTACAGTCCGTAATATCATCAAAAGGTTAAAAAAATCTGTAGAAATCCCTGCACGTAAGCAATGATATTATGGACCTTCGATCCCTCAGGTGGTACTGCATCAAAAAGCGACATTTGTGTAAAGGATATCACCACATGGGCTCAGGAACACTTCAGAAACCCACTGTCAGTAACTACAGTTGGTCGCTACATCTGTACGTGCAAGTTGAAACTCTACTATGCAAAGCCAAAGCCATTTATCAACAACACCCAGAAATGCTTCGCTGGGCCCGAGCTCATCTGAGATGGACTGATGCAAAGTGGGAAAGTGTTCTGTGGTCTGACGAGTCCACATTCCAAATTTTTTTGTGGAAACTCTGGACGTCGTGTCCTCCGGACCAAAGAGTAAAAGAACCATCCGGATTTCACCATCTACGGTCCGTAATAGCATATACGGTCCGTAATAACATCTACGGTCCGTAATAGCATCAAAAGGTTCAGAGAATCTGACATCAGTGTGTAAAGGATATCACCACACGGGCACAGGAACACTTAAAAAAAAAATCTGTAGAAAACCCTGCACGTAAGCAATGATATTATGGACCTTCGATCCCTCAGGTGGTACTGCATCAAAAAGCGACATTTGTGTAAAGGATATCACCACATGGGCTCAGGAACACTTCAGAAACCCACTGTCAGTAACTACAGTTTGTCGCTACATCTGTAAGTACAAGTTCAAACCCTACTATGCAAAGTGAAAGCCATTTATCAACAACACCCAGAAACGCCGCCGGCTTCGCTGGGCCACGAGCTCATCTAAGATGGACTGATGCAAAGTGGAAAAGTGTTCTGTGGTCCTGACGAGTCCACATTTCAAATTTTTTGTGGAAACTCTGGAC
>NC_084567.2:36832500-36855000 GCF_033978685.3 Nerophis lumbriciformis | reverse complement strand
CCTACATAGAGATTTTTGTTTAATGTCTCTACGACATTCCTACTGGAAGTTATAGGCAGTTTTGTCTGTGTTTTCTTCCTAGGGGGCGCTAGAGCGCAATTTTGAGTTTAAAAAAAAATAATTTTTTATTAGGTTGCAATTTTCGCCAGTCCTGATGTGTGTGTCTAGTTTGGTGAGTTTTGATGCCTGTTAAGGAGGTCAAATTACAGCCCAAAAGGCAAAAGTGACCGTTTTTACAAAACTTTTGTTTTGAAGGGCAAATTGCCAACTTCCTGTTGATTTTTGCTGAAGGATGTTAGTGTATGAAATGTATGTCTAAGTAAGACCTACATAAAGATTTTTGTTTCATGTCTCTACAACATTCCTACTGGAAGATATAGGCAGTTTTGTCTGTGTTTTCTTCCTAGGGGGCGCTAGAGCGCAATTTTGAGTTAAAAAAAAATAATTTTTTATTAGGTTGCAATTTTCGCCAGTCCTGATGTGTGTGTCCAGTTTGGTGAGTTTTGAAGCATGTTAAGGGGGTCAAATTACAGCTCAAAGAGGCAAAAGTGACCGTTTTTACAAAACTTTTGTTTTGAAGGGCAAATTGCCAACTTCCTGTTGATTTTTGCTGAAGGATGTTAGTGTATGAAATGTATGTATAAGTAAGACCTACATAGAGATTTTTGTTTCATGTCTCTACGACATTCCTACTGGAAGATATAGGCAGTTTTGTCTGTGTTTTCTTCCTAGGGGGCGCTAGAGCGCAATTTTTTTTTATTTTTTTCATTTTTTTATTAGGTTGCAATTTTCGCCAGTCCTGATGTGTGTGTCCAGTTTGGTGAGTTTTGAAGCCTGTTAAGGAGGTCAAATTACAGCTCAAAGAGGCAAAAGTGACCGTTTTTACAAAACTTTTGTTTTGAAGGGCAAATTGCCAACTTCCTGTTAATTTTTGCTGAAGGATGTTAGTGTATGAAATGTAGGGCTAAGTAAGACCTACATAGAGATTTTTGTTTCATGTCTCTACAACATTCCTACTGGAAGATATAGGCAGTTTTGTCTGTGTTTTCTTCCTAGGGGGCGCTAGAGCGCAATTTTGAGGGTTTTTAAAAAAATTTTTTTATTAGGTTGCAATTTTCGCCAGTCCTGATGTGTGTGTCCAGTTTGGTGAGTTTTGAAGCCTGTTAAGGGGGTCAAATTACAGCTCAAAGAGGCAAAAGTGGCCGTTTTTACAAAACCTTTGTTTTGAAGGGCAAATTGCCAACTTCCTGTTGATTTTTGCTGAAAGATGTTAGTGTATGAAATGTAGGGCTAAGTAAAACCTACATGGAGATTTTTGTTTCATGTCTCTACGACATTCCTACTGGAAGATATAGGCAGTTTTGTCTGTGTTTTCTTCCTAGGGGGCGCCAGAGCGCAATTTTGAGTTTGGGGTTGTTGTTTTTTTTATTAGGTTGCAATTTTTGCCAGTCCTGATGTGTGTGTCCAGTTTGGTGAGTTTTAAAGCATGTTAAGGGGGTCAAATTACAGCTCAAAGAGGCAAAAGTGACCGTTTTTACAAAACTTTTGTTTTGAAGGGCAAATTGCCAACTTCCTGTTGATTTTTGCTGAAGGATGTTAGTGTATGAAATGTAGGGCTAAGTAAGACCTACATAGAGGTTTTTGTTTCATGTCTCTACGACATCCCTACTGGAAGTTATAGGCAGTTGTGTCTGTGTTTTCTTCCTAGGGGGCGCTAGAGCGCAATTTTGAGTTTTGGGGTTTGTTTTTTATTAGGTTGCAATTTTCGCCAGTCCTGATGTGTGTGTCCAGTTTGGTGAGTTTTAAAGCATGTTAAAGGGGTCAAATTACAGCTCAAAAAGGCAAAAGTGACCGTTTTTACAAAACTTTTGTTGTGAAGGGCAAATTGCCAACTTCCTGTTGATTTTTGCTGAAGGATGTTAGTGTATGAAATGTAGGTCTAAGTCAGACCTACATAGAGAGTTTTGTTTCATGTCTCTACGACATTCCTACTGGAAGTTATAGGCAGTTTTGTCTGTGTTTTCTTCCTAGGGGGCGCTAGAGCGCAATTTTGAGTTTTTATTTTTATTTTTTTTTATTAGGTTGCAATTTTCGCCAGTCCTGATGTGTGTGTCCAGTTTGGTGAGTTTTGAAGCCTGTTAAGGGGGTCAAATTACAGCTCAAAGAGGCAAAAGTGACCGTTTTTACAAAACTTTTGTTGTGAAGGGCAAATTGCCAACTTCCTGTTGATTTTTGCTGACGGATGTTAGTGTATGAAATGTAGGTCTAAGTAAGACCTACATAGAGATTTTTGTTTCATGTCTCTACGACATTCCTACTGGAAGTTATAGGCAGTTTTGTCTGTGTTTTCTTCCTAGGGGGCGCTAGAGCGCAATTTTGAGTTTTTATTTTTATTTTTTTTTATTAGGTTGCAATTTTCGCCAGTCCTGATGTGTGTGTCCAGTTTGGTGAGTTTTGAAGCCTGTTAAGGGGGTCAAATTACAGCTCAAAGAGGCAAAAGTGACCGTTTTTACAAAACTTTTGTTGTGAAGGGCAAATTGCCAACTTCCTGTTGATTTTTGCTGACGGATGTTAGTGTATGAAATGTAGGTCTAAGTAAGACCTACATAGAGATTTTTGTTTCATGTCTCTACGACATTCCTACTGGAAGTTATAGGCAGTTTTGTCTGTGTTTTCTTCCTAGGGGGCGCTAGAGCGCAATTTTGAGTTTTTTTTTAAAATTTTTTTATTAGGTTGCAATTTTCGCCAGTCCTGATGTGTGTGTCTAGTTTGGTGAGTTTTGATGCCTGTTAAGGAGGTCAAATTACAGCCCAAAAGGCAAAAGTGACCGTTTTTACAAAACTTTTGTTTTGAAGGGCAAATTGCCAACTTCCTGTTGATTTTTGCTGAAGGATGTTAGTGTATGAAATGTATGTCTAAGTAAGACCTACATAGAGATTTTTGTTTCATGTCTCTACGACATTCCTACTGGAAGTTATAGGCAGTTTTGTCTGTGTTTTCTTCCTAGGGGGCGCCAGAGCGCAATTTTGAGTTTGGGGTTGTTGTTTTTTATTAGGTTGCAATTTTTGCCAGTCCTGATGTGTGTGTCCAGTTTGGTGAGTTTTAAAGCATGTTAAGGAGGTCAAATTACAGCTCAAAGAGGCAAAAGTGACCGTTTTTACAAAACTTTTGTTTTGAAGGGCAAATTGCCAACTTCCTGTTGATTTTTGCTGAAGGATGTTAGTGTATGAAATGTAGGTCTAAGTAAGACCTACATAGAGATTTTTGTTTCATGTCTCTACAACATTCCTACTGGAAGATATAGGCAGTTTTGTCTGTGTTTTCTTCCTAGGGGGCGCTAGAGCGCAATTTTGAGTTTTTAAAAAAACATTTTTTATTAGGTTGCAATTTTTGCCAGTCCTGATGTGTGTGTCCAGTTTGGTGAGTTTTGAAGCATGTTAAGGGGGTCAAATTACAGCTCAAAGAGGCAAAAGTGACCGTTTTTACAAAACTTTTGTTTTGAAGGGCAAATTGCCAACTTCCTGTTGATTTTTGCTGAAGGATGTTAGTGTATGAAATGTATGTATAAGTAAGACCTACATAGAGATTGTTGTTTCATGTCTCTACGACATTCCTACTGGAAGATATAGGCAGTTTTGTCTGTGTTTTCTTCCTAGGGGGCGCTAGAGCGCAATTTTTTTTAATTTTTTTTATTTTTTTATTAGGTTGCAATTTTCGCCAGTCCTGATGTGTGTGTCCAGTTTGGTGAGTTTTGAAGCCTGTTAAGGGGGTCAAATTACAGCTCAAAGAGGCAAAAGTGACCGTTTTTACAAAACTTTTGTTTTGAAGGGCAAATTGCCAACTTCCTGTTGATTTTTGCTGAAGGATGTTAGTGTATGAAATGTAGGTCTAAGTAAGACCTACATAGAGATTTTTGTTTCATGTCTCTACGACATTCCTACTGGAAGATATAGGCAGTTTTGTCTGTGTTTTCTTCCTAGGGGGCGCTAGAGCGCAATTTTGAGTTTGGGGTTGTTTTTTTTATTAGGGACCGCAATGTCCCTTTGGGACAAAGGACCCTAATAATGGATTAGATTTTATATCGCGCTTTTCTATTATTAGATACTCAAAGCGCTCACAGAGAAGTGGGAACCCATCATTCATTCACACCTGGTGGTGGTAAGCTACATTTGTAGCCACAGCTGCCCCAGTTTGCGCCTTCGGCCCCTCCGACCACCACCTATCATTCATTCATCATTCTTTCACCAGTGTGAGCGGCACCGGGGGCAAGGGTGAAGTGTCCTGCCCAAGGACACAACGGCAGCGATTTGGATGCCAAGAGGCGGGGGGCGAATGTGCAACCCTCAGGTTTCTGGCATGGCTGCTCTACCAACTACGCCATACCGCCCCATAACTGTTACAAATATGCGTCACACTGTGAACCCACACCAAACAAGAACGACAAACACATTTCGGGAGAACATCCGCACCGTAACACAACATAAACACAACAGAACAAATACCCAGAATCCCTTGCAGCACTAACTCTTCCGGGACGCTACAATATACACCCCCCGCTCCCCACCTCAACCTCCTTATGCTCTCTCAGGGAGAGCATGTCCCAAAATCCTACTCAGTGGCCTAGTGGTTAGCGTTCGCCCTGAGATGAGTAGGTTGTGAGTTCAAACCCCGGCCGAGTCATACCCAAGACTATAAAAATGGGAGCCATTACCTCCCTGCTTGGCACTCAGCATCAAGGGTTGGAATTGGGGGTTAAATCACCAAAAATGATTCCCGGGCGCGGCCATCGCTGCTGCTCACTGCTCTCCTCACCTCCCAGGGGGTGATCAAGGATGATGGGGTCAAATGCAGAGAATAATTTCGCCCCACCTAGTGTGTGTGTGTGTGTGATAATCATTGGTAATTTAACTTTAACAAATTCCAAGCTGCTGTTTTGAGGCATGTTAAAAAAAAGGGTCGGTAAAAAACAAAAAAACATTGACAGTGGTACCTCGGTTTTTATTCACCCCACTTTTCGTGTAATTCGATGTTTGAGGAACTATTTTGGCTTGTTTTTAGTACAAACAAACAATTCCACATGTTAGTGACTCAGTCTCTCTGCTGTTTGCATTGAATATGACTGCAAAATAAGCCACTTTGATAAAAAAGGTGGGAAGCACTTTTTGAATTTCAAGAAAGAAGCGGCAGCAAAGCATGAGGGTGGCGTATCTTGCCGGGATTTATTCCGTCGCCATCATGGCCAAGTCTAATGTGCAAAGTACCTCAGATATACGCCAACAAGTCTCTTTGTGGCAGGAACACTCTGTGAGTCTTTTGCTTGTCTATAAATTAAACGTCTCTTTTCACAGCATTTGGTGTGATTTGCATGTCTGTTTTCTTTTGGGGGGGAAGAAAAGAGGATGAATCTTTGCATCGTTTCTTCTGTGCAATCCTCAGAACTGCAACCTTGCTGCCAATTCAGCTCAGCCCAACACTTTCCTGCACATCCTGCTTGCCTCGTGAGCACTTCCTGTGAGCACACACACACACATTCTTGTATTTGTTACCTTCGAGACCTCCGAATAATGCTTACCTCTTTAGGACCACCCTTTGTAGACATATAAAGATTTGTATTTACAACATTAATAATACATACACACTATGCAAATATAAAAAAGGTAAGCTTTTAGTAAACATTTTTTTTGTAATTGTTTTTTAATCATTGTTGACTTCAAGTTATTACAGTATATATATATATATATATATATATATATATATATATATATATATATATATATATATATATATATATATATATATATATATATATATATATATTTAGATATATATATATATATATATACATATATGTATATATATATATATATATATATATATATATATATATATATATATATATATATAATATATATATAAAATTTTAAAAATAAATAAATATATATATATATATATATATATATATAATATATATATAAAATTTAAAACATATATATATATATATATATGTATATATATAATATATATATAAAATTTTAAAAATAAATAAATATATATATATATATAATATATATATAAAATTTAAAACATATATATATATATGTATATATATATAAAATATGTATAAACAATTTTAAAAATAAATATATATATATATATATAATGTATATATAAAATTTAAAACATAAATATATATATATATATATATATATATAACATTTAAAACATAAATATATATATATATATATATATATATATATATATGTATGTGTGGGAAAAAAAATCACAAGACTATTTCATCTCTATTTCATATATATATATAAAATATATATATACAATTTTAAAAATAAATAAATAAATATATATATGTATATATATATATATATATATATATATATATATATATATAATATATATATACAATTTAAAACATAAAAAAATAAAAATAAATAAAAAATATATATATATATATATATATATCAAAAAAAATAATTTAAGTTTGGCCTAAGGGGAACACTTAAAATTTATACACACAAATGTTATTTCGTATGTTGACCAGAGGGGGAGCACTTTTAAAACCGACACACAGTAAATTAAAAAAATTCTTCCGTTTTGGGACCACCCTAATAATCTTGATGGACCGGTCCTCATATGGAAGGTACTTTTCTTTGATGATGTCTCAAGATGTGTAAAAATACAAGAACACACACACACACACACACACACACACACACACACACACACACACACACACACACACACACACACACACACACACACACACACACACACACATGCATTTATTACCTTTTTGAGACTTCCAAAAAATGCCTACCTCTTTAGGACCACCCTTTCTAGATTTATTAAGAGTTGTACATACAACATTAATAATATATACATACTATGCAAATATAAAAAAGTTTTATTTTTTGTTTGTAATTGGTTTTTAATCTTCATTATTTACTTACTTCGTTATTACAGTATGTCTCTATATACATATTTATTTTATTAATTTTGGCCAAAAGGGGGCGCATTTAAAATTTCTTACACACACTTGTTATTTCATATGTTGACCAGACTAACAGTACATTTAAAAAAATTCCTCTGTTTTAAGACCACCCTAATTTTGATAGATTTCACCACCAGGGGGTGAAAATGAGACATTCTCTATTAGATGCAATGGTTTTCCGTATTGGGACCAGGATTTATGTCATCACTTGGTCACACCTCCTCATATGGAAGGTACTTTTCCTTGTTGATGTCTTAAGAAGGGTAGAAATACAAGAACACACACACACACACACACACACACACACACACACACACACACACACACACACACACACACACACACACACACACACACACACACACACACACACACCCGCGCAGTTCTCATCCTTTTGAAAACAAACACACATCCTTCTTAATAAAGGGCTAACAACGGCTCTGCATCAGGCTGAATTAGTTCAGTGTTTAATCCTCTGACTGATACCCCTCGAGCTTCCATCCCTCCAATTACATTTTTTTTTCTCTCCCAAAATTCGCCCACACACGTAATTCCTGCAAAAAAAAATAAACAAATAAATAAAGAGTTCTCCCTGAGCCAGCAATTCCCACAACCCCTCTGCAATTGGGTTTTAATTCAAGCAGATAAAAAGAGCTGTGGTATTAGAGTTGCCAATCTGCCATTGTAGGTCTCAGCAGGGGCGGGAGGCGCTCAGCTGACATTCCCAGACATTTTTTTCTGGGGGATAACAGACGGGAAGGTAGCTCTCACTCACTCTTCATCCCTTCATTTTTTCTGCCAATTCATTTTTTTTCTTGGATTTATTGAAAAAAAAAAGAAAAAAGACAACATTCTCTCTGATATTCTTTACTTAGATGAACATAAACACTACGACAAAATGTCTCACAGTAAGATACATGAGTACTTGTGTTTGCATGTTAATTCTTGTTTTCCAGTCAGATACCACAGAACTTTCCTTCAGAATGTCTTATCTTTGTCCATGTGATGTCAGATGAAACAAAAATGGAGCTGTTTGGCCACAATACCCAGCATGGAGGAGAAAAGGTGAGGCCTTTAATCCCACGAACACCATGCCTACCGTCAAGCATGGTGGTGGTAATAATATGCTCTGGGCCTGTTTTGCTGCCAATAGAACTGGTGCTTTACAGAGAGTAAATGGGACAATGGTAAAAGGAGGATTACCACCAAATTCTTCAGGACAACCTAAAATCATCAGCCCGCAGGTTGGGTCCTTGGGCACAGTTAGGTTGAGACCACATCCTCCCTCTAAATGTCCGACATCATGTCTCCGCTTTAAATGCTGGCGGATCACAGATGTACCGCCTATAAAAACAAGGTCCGCTTTGCAAAATGAGCAAGGTACCGTATTTTCCGGACCATAGGGTGCACCGGATTATAAGGCGCACTCCCGATGAATGGTCTATTTTTATATATTTTTTCATATATAAGGTACATTTAAAGGAGTCATATTATTATATATATTTTTTCCATCCATCCATCCATCTTCTTCCGCTTATCCAAGGTCGGGTCGCGGGGGCAGCAGCCTAAGCAGGGAAGCCCAGACTTCCCTCTCCCCAGCCACTTCGTCCAGCTCCTCCCGGGGGATCCCGAGGCGTTCCCAGGCCAGCCGGGAGACATAGTCTTCCCAACGTGTCCTGGGTCTTCCCCGCGGCCTCTTACCGGTCGGACGTGCCCTAAACACCTCCCTAGGGAGGCGTTCGGGTGGCATCCTGACCAGATGCCCGAACCACCTCATCTGGCTCCTCTCGATGTGGAGGAGCAGCGGCTTTACTTTGAGCTCCCCCCGGATGGCAGAGCTTCTCACCCTATCTCTAAGGGAGAGCCCCGCCACCCGGCGGAGGAAACTCATTTCGGCCGCTTGTACCCGTGATCTTGTCCTTTCGGTCATAACCCAAAGCTCATGACCATAGGTGAGGATGGGAACGTAGATCGACCGGTAAATTGAGAGCTTTGTCTTCCGGCTCAGCTCCTTCTTCACCACAACGGATCGATACAGCGTCCGCATTACTGAAGACGCCGCACCGATCCGCCTGTCGATCTCACGATCCACTCTTCCCTCACTCGTGAATAAGACTCCGAGGTACTTGAACTCCTCCACTTGGGGCAAGATCTCCTCCCCAACCCGGAGATGGCACTCCACCCTTTTCCGGGCGAGAACCATGGACTCGGACTTGGAGGTGCTGATTCTCATCCCAGTCGCTTCACACTCGGCTGCGAACCGATCCAGCGAGAGCTGAAGATCCTGGCCAGATGAAGCCATCAGGACCACATCATCTGCAAAAAGCAGAGACCTAATCCTGCAGCCACCAAACCAGATCCCCTCAACGCCTTGACTGCGCCTAGAAATTCTGTCCATAAAAGTTATGAACAGAATGGGTGACAAAGGGCAGCCTTGGCGGAGTCCAACCCTCACTGGAAACGTGTCCGACTTACTGCCGGCAATGCGGACCAAGCTCTGACACTGATCATACAGGGAGTGGACCGCCACAATCAGACAGTCTGATACCCCATACTCTCTGAGCACTCCCCACAGGACTTCCCGAGGGACACGGTCGAATGCCTTCTCCAAGTCCACAAAGCACATGTAGACTGGTTGGGCAAACTCCCATGCACCCTCAAGGACCCTGCCGAGAGTATAGAGATGGTCCACAGTTCCACGACCAGGACGAAAACCACACTGTTCCTCCTGAATCCGAGGTTCGACTACCCGGCGTAGCCTCCTCTCCAGTACACCCGAATAGACCCTACCGGGAAGGCTGAGGAGTGTGATACCACGATAGTTAGAACACACCCTCCGATTCCCCTTCTTAAAGAGAGGAACCACCACCCCGGTCTGCCAATCCAGAGGTACCGCCCCCGATGTCCACGCGATGCTGCAGAGTCTTGTCAACCAAGACAGCCCCACAGCATCCAGAGCCTTAAGGAACTCCGGGCGGATCTCATCTACCCCCGGGCAAGGGGGTAAATGAGCAAGGTACCGTATTTTCCGGACCATAGGGTGCACCAGATTATAAGGCGCACTCCCGATGAATGGTCTATTTTTATATCTTTTTGTCATATATAAGGCACATTTAAAGGAGTCATATTATTATATATATATTTTTCTAAATGTAAAAGACTTCCTTGTGGTCTACATAACATGTAATGGTAGTTCTTTGGTCAAAATGTTCCATAAATGATGTTTTACAGATCATCTTCAAGTCGCTTTCTGACAGTCGCTTCAGGATGCGCCGTTTTGTGGGCGGGTCTTATTTACGTGGCTCACCTTCGACAGCGTTTTCTCCCCGTCATCTTTGTTGTAGCGGTGTAGCGTGCAAGGACAGGAGTGGAAGAAGTGTCAAAAGATGGAGCTAACTGTTTTAATCACATTCAGACTTTAAAATGAAATGTGTCCCGTGAAAAACCGTCCGACTGGAACTCTCTAATAAGTAAAGTTCCTTGGGTGAATAATGTAAACTCACTACACCGGTATGTTTTAGTGCTTTCATGGCGAGTTTACTGACAGATATAAGTAAGAACTTTAGGTCACACTTTAGTATGGGGAACATATTCTAAGTAATAAAGACTTAATTTAGAGTTATTTGGACACTAGGGGAACATATAAGGGTTAGGGTTACTAATAAGCAATAATTCTGAGGTTATTGAGGGAAGACTCTTAATTAATGGCTTACTGGTTGTGTAATAAGGCCATGCAGAATAACGCATTAATAAGTACTTAATAATGACTAATTAAGAGCCAATATGTTACTAATTTGCATGTTAATAAGCAACTAATTAATGGTCAATATGTTCCCCATACTAAAGTGTTAACGAACTTTACACTACTTTATATTAGAAATGGCAACAGCGGAGGATGAATATCCCATAACAAGAAGATAGAGAAAAAGAAGATGTCATGTCTGTGTAATCATGTTTTGTTTTAAGTCATGTTTTGTTTAGTTATAGGACTCTTTAGTTTCTGTCTTTTCACTCCCTTGTCTTGTTTCCATGATTACCCCATTAGTTTCACCTGTTCCACGTTTGGACTCATTGTGCACTCTTGTTTGTCACCATAGCAACCCAATAGTTTTCACCTGTCACGTCACGCACCTGTTTCACGTTTTGAGTCACGCACCTGTTTTCGTTAATCATGTCCATAGTATTTAAGTTCATTCTTTTCAGTTTGTCGTTCTGACGACCTCACCACACTTATGCTCTGTCCATTCTTTCCATGTCCATTCTTCATGCAACTATTTTTGTCCAAGCCAAGTAAGTTTTTGTTCCATGTTTATAGTCTTTTTGGTTTCATAGTTTGTTCTCCGCCATTGTGCGTGTTTTTCGTTTGTACTTTTTGCTATAGTATTTTGGTTTTCATAGTTTATTCTCCGCCACTGTGCGCGCTTTTCGTTTGTACTTTTTTTGATATATTAAAATAAATCATGTACCTTCATTCCCGTCTCTCCCGTGCCAACTTTCCGTTGCATCCCGGAAAAGCAAACACCCAAGATCCAGTCATGACAGAAGAAGCTTATCGACTACGGTGTCAACACCGACTACAAAGGCGCACAATTTTTCAGGATTTATGCAGATCCCAAATACAGATCAGCAGGTACCAGAAGGTAAGAAAATTTGCTTCTGCATAATATTGCAAAAAAAAACGCCAGATAATATGTCTTACCTTATACACACACCATAATAATACTCGTATGTTGAAGCACAGTACAATCCATCAAGCGGTGCGGCTTCATAGCTTACCAAAGTCGTACTAAAACATGTTGATAGATTTTTGAGCGTTCTATATTTTCTATGGAACATATAAAATGTTGGTGTTGTTTACTTGAGTCATATTGCAGTCTACACGTACCTCTTATGTGTGACTGCCATCTACCATGTACCAAATAAAATAGCTTCGAGGTCGGCAAGCAAAACCAGAATTATTCCGCAAATTAGGCGCACCGGGTTATAAGGCGCACTGTCGAGTTTTGAGAAAATAAAAATATTTTAATTGCGCCTTATAGTCCGTAAAATATGGTATTCATGTTTCTACAAGAAGCCCTGCGATGAGGTGGCGACTTGTCCAGGGTGTACGCCGCCTTCCGCCCGAATGCAGTTGAGATAGGCTCCAGCGACCCCAAAAGGGACAAGCGGTAGAAAATGGATGGATGGATGGATGTTTCTACAAGAATAAGAGGAAATATCCTCAAACTTACCATGTCACCACTGGCGTTGTTTTTTGCGAGTGACCCACTTCCGCCCCGGGAAAAACACGAGTGATGACATCACGACTATTGTCGACAAATATAATTGTCGGCGACAAATTTTATTGTCGACGATAGAGATACAAGAGTTTAAAGCATACTTGGGAGACTCCCGAATTTTAGTGCCCATCCCGAAAATCTCCCGGAGCGACCATTCTCCCGAATTTCTCCCGATTTCCACCCGGACAACAATATTGGTGGCGTGCCTTAAAGGCACTGTCTTAAACGTCCTCTCTCACCTGAAAAGGAGACTAATATATATGTCTCCGTTATCCATAGGTTTATCTATAACCCATAAAGTAGGCAGGCACGGAACTATTTCTCAGCGTGTGTTTATTCCAGCCGGCACGTTAATACACTGACACACAACATCCGGATTCCCGTCATGCATTGCTACAAAACTACGGCAAGTAGTAATGTCCAAAAACATAACAGAGACGAAGCAGAAGAACGAAGAAGAGACATGGCGACGACGAAGAAGTACGCTTGCAAGTTCTAAAATGATTGGAAACAAGAATTTCAGTTCATCCAGGACAGCTCGAAGGGGAAGAGGCACGCTAGGGAGAGATGGAAGATTCCAGACTCTGGTGCATTTTGATGAAGGCACTTTTGTGCGTGCCACACAACAATGCATCATCAGAGAGGGTGTTCAGCATGGTTAGAAAGATAGTGACAGAGAACAGAATTTCCTGAGGGAACTCTCCTGAAGGAATCAATAAAGTACTATCTATCTAGAACGAGGATGGAAAATTCAACCCTAAACTCACTCCTTTACTAGAACGAGGATGGAAAATTCAACCCTAAACTCACTCCTTTACTGCAAATTAAATTTCACAGATGCTGCCCATACCTATGCTCCTTCAAAGTCTGTGCTACTGGCTGCAAAGCATTGCACTTTCAAATACAACAATGAGTAAAGGAGTGTTATGTGTGTGTATATGTGTAAATAAATGAACACTGAAATTCAAGTATTTCTTATATATATATATATATATATATATATATATATATATATATATATATATATATATATATATATATATATACATATATATATATATATATATATATACATATATATATATATATATATATATATAATAAAATAAATATATATATATATATTCAAGTATTTATTATATATATATATATATATAAATATATATATAAATATATATATGTATATATATATATATATATAAGAAATACTTGAATATATATATATATATATATATATATATAATAAAATAAATAAATATATATATATATTCAAGTATTTCTTATATATATATATATATATATATATATATAATAAAATAAATATATATATATATATATATATTCAAGTATTTCTTATATATATATATATATATATATATATATATAAGAAATACTTGAATATATATACATATATTTTATTATATATATATATATATATATATATATAATAAAATAAATATATATATATATATTCAAGTATTTCTTATATATATATATATATATAAGAAATACTTGAATATATATATATATATTTATTTTTATTATATATATATATATATATATATATATATATATATATATATATAAGAAATACTTGAATATATATATATATATATTTATTTTATTATATATGTATATATATATATAAGAAATACTTGAATATATATATATATATATATATTTATTTTATTATATGTATATATATATATATATATATATATATATATATATATATATATATATATATATATATATATATATATATCTTTATTTATTTTTATAAAAATAAAAGAAATACTTGACTTTCAGTGAATTCTAGCTATAAATATACTCCTCCCCCCTTAACTCCGCCCCCCCAGCCCTAGGCCGCCCCGCCCACCTCGACCACCCTTCCCCCCCAATCTCCCGAATTCGGAGGTCTCAAGGTTGGCAAGTATGCACCACTGGCGTTGTTTTTGCGAGTGACCTACTTCCGCCCGGAAAAACACGAGTGATGACATCGGCGACAAATGTTATTGTTGACAATAGAGATACAAGAGTTTAAAGTGAGAAAGTAGCCAAGGAAAGCCTGGCAGGCATCCAGGTTTGGTGTTTGCTAACAAACACAAACACTGACTGGTGTTTTAATTGGGAACAAAACCACATTTCGGTGCAGTCAAACGCAGCCTGGGCCTGGTTTGTCTGGCAGATAAACGCACCACTGACTGTTACAAATAAGCAAATTAGGACCTGTCTCGCCGGCAGCCAATAGCATTTTACTGCCTTCAGACAAACATCTCTTATTTCTAAACAATAATTCCCGGCCTCGTTTTCCCTTTTTTTGTTTCTCCCAGTTCTTTTCTCCTTTCTGTTTGGTGTGTATACACAGATGGAAATTTGCCAATTTTGTGCTGTGCTGTTGTGGTCTTGGATGATTTGTCCAAATGGATCGCGAGATAATGCTGGTTGCCAGTGGAAAAAAAACAAACAAACAGTCATTTGAGCGGAAAAAAACACAACAACAACCTAAAAGCGTCCATAACGGAGATCTGCAGTAGGTTACATTCTTAAAGGGGAACATTATCACAATTTCAGAATTGTTAAAACCATTAAAAATCAGTTCCAAGTGGCTTATTATATTTTTCGAAGTTTTTTTCAAAACTTTACCCATCACGCAATATCCCTAAAAAAAGCTTCAAAGTGCCTGATTTTAACCATCGTTATATACACCCGTCCATTTTCCTGTGACGTCACATAGTGAAGCCAACACAAACAAACATGGCGGAACGAACAGCAAGCTATAACGACATTAGCTCGGATTCAGACTCGGATTTCAGCGGTTTAAGCGATTCAACAGATTACGCATGTATTGAAACGGATGGTTGTAGTGTGGAGGCAGGTAGCGAAAACGAAAATGAAGAAGAAACTGAAGCTATTGAGCCATATCGGTTTGAACCGTATGCAAGCGAAACCGACGAAAACGACACGACAGCCAGCGACACAGGAGAAAGCGATCGCCTTCTAACCAACGATTGGTATGTGTTTGTTTGGCATTAAAGGAAACTAACAACTATGAACTAGGTTTACAGCATATGAAATACATTTGGCAACAACATGCACTTTGAGAGTGCAGACAGCCCAATTTTCATCAATTAATATATTCTGTAGACATACCCTCATGTCAGCAGGCCAGGGAAGCTAGGGTCGATATTCTTCTCTTGATCATCTTGGGACGGTGTGAGCCAAGACATCCAGGGGGGTTTAGCTCGCTCGTCTGCGGGAACAAACTTCCGCCATTGCTTGCCGTGCTACCGAGGTCCTTTGTCCCTGAATTGCTCACACACTCCGGCAGATTCAATGGGGGTCTGGCGGCAGATTTCTTTGACTTTATCGTTGGAAATGCATCTGCTTTGAGTGTCGCAGGATATCCACACATTCTTGCCATCTCTGTCGTAGCATAGCTTTCGTCGGTAAAGTGTGCGGAACAAACGTCCAATTTCTTGCCACTTTCGCATCTTTGGGCCACTGGTGCAACTTGAATCCGTCCCTGTTCGTGTTGTTACACCCTCCGACAACACACCGACGAGGCATGATGTCTCCAAGGTACGGAAAACAGTTGAAAAAAACGGAAAATAACAGAGGTGTTTTGACACGGTGTTTGAGAAAATGGCGGATTGCTTCCCGATGCGACGCCACGTTGTGACGTCATCGCTCCAAGAGCGAATATTTAATTCGCCAAAATTCACCCATTTAGAGTTCGGAAATCGGTTAAAAAAATATATGGTCCTTTTTCTGCAACATCAAGGTATATATTGACGCTTACATAGGTCTGGTGATAATGTTCCCCTTTAATTCCTAATATAGCAATTCAGAGACGCTACTTCCGAGCTCATTCATTTTTGAAAACCGAGGTCAGGGCGCCGGCTTGTTTTGCCTGCGTTTTTACTCTTAATACAAACTCACACACACAGACGTTTGCCTCTAAAACGTCAGCCAGATGCACATTTTACAGTCAGCTAACTCTACTCTTCTATTATTCATCGTCTGGTGCGACCCTGGAGGTTTAGTGCAATGCAAGACTTTTCAACATCGTGGGTGAGCTTATTTTGCTTTACATTATACACAAATTGTTTTGGCAATGGGCAAAAAAATATATATTTGTCACGTTGTGACGTCACATCGGGAAACAATCCGCCATTTTCTCAAACACAATACAAACACAGAGTCAAAACACCTCTGTTATTTTCCGTTTTTTCGACTGTTTTCCGTACCTTGGAGACATCATGCTTCGTCGGTGTGTTGTCGGAGGGTGTAACAACACGAACAGGGACGGATTCAAGTTGCACCAGTGGCCCAAAGATGCGAAAGTGGCAAGAAATTGGACGTTTGTTCCGCACACTTTACCGACGAAAGCTATGCTACGACAGAGATGGCAAGAATGTGTGGATATCCTGCGACACTCAAAGCAGATGCATTTCCAACGATAAAGTCAAAGAAATCTGCCGCCAGACCCCCATTGAATCTGCCGGAGTGTGTGAGCAATTCAGGGACAAAGGACCTCGCTAGCACGGCAAGCAATGGCGGCAGTTTGTTCCCGCAGACGAGCGAGCTAAACCCTCTATCGACCCTAGCTTCCCTGGCCTGCTGACATCAACTCCAAAACTGGACAGATCAGCTTTCAGGAAAAGAGCGCGGATGAGGGTATGTCTACAGAATATATTAATTGATGAAAATTAGGCTGTCTGCACTCTCAAAGTGCATGTTGTTGCCAAATGTATTTTATATGCTGTAAACCTAGTTCATAGTTGTTAGTTTCCTTTAATGCCAAACAAACACATACCAATCGTTGGTTAGAATTCGTCCTCGCTTTCTCCCGTGTCGCTGGCTGTCGTGTCGTTGTCGTCGGTTTCGCTTGCATACGGTTCAAACCGATATGGCTCAATAGCTTCAGTTTCTTCTTCAATTTCGTTTCCGCTACCTGCCTCCACACTACAACCTGTCATGTCTGTGTAATCATGTTTTGTTTTAAGTCATGTTTTGTTTAGTTTCTGGCTTTTCACTCCCTTGTCTTGTTTGCATGATTACCCATTAGTTTCACCTGTTCCACGTTTGGACTCATTGTGCACTCTTGTTTGTCACCATAGCAACCGTTAGTTTTCACCTGTCACGTCACGCACCTGTTTCACGTTTTGAGTCACGCACCTGCTTTCACTAATCATGTCCATAGTATTTAAGTTCATTCATTTTCTGTTGTTCGTCCTGATGACATCCCCGCATTCTTACCCCTGTCACACTCTATGTACCTCTGCGCACTTCATGCCATGTCAAGTAAATTTTGTTTTGATTCATGCCACAGTTAGTGTTTTGTTTACCGTATTTTCCGCACTATTAGCCGCACCAAAAAACCACAAATTTACTCAAAAGCTGACAGTGCGGCTTATAACCCGGTGCGCTTTATATATGGATTAATATTAAGATTCATTTTCATAAAGTTTCGGTCTCGCAACTACGGTAAACAGCCGCCATCTTTTTTCCCCGTAGAAGAGGAAGTGCTTCTTCTTCTACGCAAGCAACCGCCAAGGTAAGCACCCGCCCCCATAGAACAGGAAGCGATTCTTCTTCTACTGTAAGCAACCACCCGCCCGTGTAGAAGAAAAAGAAGCGCGCGGATATTACGTTTCATTTCCTTTGTGTGTTTACATCTGTAAAGACCACAAAATGGCTCCTACTAAGCGACAGGTTTCCAAGACGCAATCTCTCCATCCGCACACGGACTACTATTTCACAGCAACTGCCTAAAGACTTTCAAGAAAAGCTGGCTACTTTCCGTGCATATTGTAAAAACAAGATAGCTGAAAAAAAGATCCGGCCAGAGAACATTATCAACATGGACGAGGTTCCACTGACTTTTGATATTCCTGTGAACCGCACTGTGGATACAACGGGAGCACGTACGGTGAATATTCGCACCACAGGGAATGAGAAGTCATCCTTCACTGTGGTTCTAGCTTGCCATGCTAATGGCCAGAAACTTCCACCCATGGTGATATTCAAAAGGAAGACCTTGCCAAAAGAGACCTTTCCAGCCGGCGTCATCATAAAAGCTAACTCGAAGGGATGGATGGATGAAGAAAAGATGAGCGAGTGGTTAAGGTAAGTTTACGTGAAGAGGCCGGGTGGCTTTTTTCACGCAGCTCCGTCCATGTTGATATACGACTCCATGCGCGCCCACATCACGCTGGTTTTTAATATATTATTAAAGTTTGACTGACCTATCTGACTGTTTTTTTGACATTCCTTTAGCGCAGTTAGATGCGGCTTATAACACGGGGCGGCATATAGGTGGACAACGTTTTGAAATATGCCGTTCATTGAAGGCGCGGCTTATAACCCAGGGCGGCGTATGGTGCGGAAAATACGGTAATTGTTCATAGTTCCTGCCAATGTGCAAGTTTTGTGTTTATAGTCTAGTTTTGTACCTCCGCCCCTGTGCGCGCCTTTTGTTTGATCATTTCTTTGTAGTTATAGTGTAAAATAAATCATGTATTTACCTTCACGCCATGACTGGTCCAAATGTTCATTTGCACCACGGGAGAACAAACCTCGCCACAGTCCTAGTCATGACAGAACCATCCGTTTCAATACATGCGTAATCTGTTGAATCGCTTAAGCCGCTGAAATCCGAGTCTGAATCCGAGCTATTGTCGCTATAGCTTGCTGTTCTATGCGCCATGTTTGTTTGTGTTGGCTTCACTGTGTGACGTCACAGGAAAATGGACGGGTGTATATAACGATGGTTAAAATCAGGCACTTTGAAGCTTTTTTTTAGGGATATTGCGTGATGGGTAAAATTTTGAAAAAAACTTCGAAAAGTAAAATAAGCCACTGGGAACTGATTTTTAATGGTTTTAACCATTCTGAAATTGTGATTATATTCCCCTTTAAAGACACACCAAGCTTCTTTTATCTACCTCACTCCTACATCCACGCGGTGCACGGAGAAGCTTAAGCAAGGTGCCTGTCAGGACAAGTTGCGATCAGTCAGACTCGCTAAACCTACAGCCGGGCCTCGACAGCTCAAATCAAAAGTATTCAATCCCCCCCCCCCCCCCTGCCTTTGACGCCTCTACCTGCTGAAATCCATGATTCAACACGCAGACTCCAATGTAAAGGGGAAAAAAAGAAACAGACTCCATGTCGACTAAACGACGGAAAGGATTGAACCAAAACAGGCCACCCATCATCGCACGGTAGGTGGGCCGCGGTCGTTTCGGTACGCGGCGTTGATATACCCTGATTCTTGTTGCTTGCCGCAACAAGTGCGCTCATTAAAGACTTAAATCTCTCCCGTTCCCAACCTTATTAGTGTTTTCTGTCTCCCGGCTCACTTCATTTGCCTCACATTTCCATCCATTGCCCAGATATGGATGAAAGCGCCAGCTCCTGGGGGCAAGTCGGTGCCCTCTGTGACTCTTGGCTGTCTGGAGGAGTCCGTAGACTTGCGGCTGGCTATGGCTGGAAGCCGAGTCCAGCCGCAGATTACTGGAACTATTGCAAACAGCTCCGCGACTGCCAACACTCCAGTCTGCTGATACGGCCTAATTGTTCTCTTCAGCTCTGAAGTTGATATCCCGTCTTCTGGCTGGGAGCTCCGCTGAGCGGAACTCTGCAAGTTTGAGCAAATGCCGCTGAAAATAGCAGCCCCGAAAATACCTACGCCAGCCTACAGGATAAAAAGTATTCAGATGGAAACTGTGGAATGTTTTTCCACCAATTTGATTCAGAAAAAAAACAAAAAAACACTAAAAGAACTCACGCGGTATTCTGAAGTTGCTCAACATCTTGGGGAGTTTGAAACTCTGCCAGGCATTACATCAGCACGTGTTTTCTTCCTTCGAGTGTTGTTGTGTACCACTCGAGCGGCGTGGTCTGGTTTATTTATTCCAAGAGTTACATTTTGCACAATTCAACGTGTCTGAAAAGTGGTAGGAAGAAGCACAGCTGAAGAAAGAAAACAAACAAAATAATCGTGTTTACAATTCTGTAACATCTTGAGGATGCTTAATTTAACAATTGCAAATTGAATAATGCTTGTTTTCAGAACGAAATAATAGAGATGTCCGATAATATCGGCAGTCCGATATTATCGGCCGACAAATGCGACCTCGACGCAAATCCCATAGCTGCGGCCTACCATCATGACCCCGCACTCCCTTCCCTCTGTTGCTAGATATCTCGAGATGTACGTTGTAATATGTACAGTACCGTATTTTTCGGAGTATAAGTCGCACCGGAGTATAAGTCGCACCTGCCGAAAATAAATAATAAAAAAGGAAAAAAACATATATAAGTCGCACTGGAGCTCGGCCAAACTATGAAAAAAACTGCGACTTATAGTCCGAAAAATGCGGTATATGTGTTTTGCTATGGAGGTTTTTTCCCACTCCAGACTGGGCCCCTTTAGGAGCCCAGTCTAGATTGTATTTTTTTACTCTTCCTTCCCCAGCGTTTTACCTTTTTCCCCATATTTTACGGGGCGCCTTGTGACGACCCATCAGCGTTCCTGTTCTGTAACCCTGTACACTGTTTGTTTGTCTAACCTTGAACGGGTTTGTGCTGAAAACAAAGTTCCGTTGTCCTTGTGCAATGACAATAAAAACCTATCTATCTATCTATCTTAAAATGTGATATCGGAAATGATCGGTATCGGTTTCAAAAAGTTTATGACTTTATACAACTCCGCTGTACGGAGTGGTACACGGACGTAGGGAGAAGTACAGAGCGCCAAAAAACCTTAAAGGCACTGCCTTTGCGTGTCGGTCCAGTCACATAATATCTACGGCTTTTCACACACACAAGTGAATGCAAAGCGTACTTGGTCAACAGCCATACAGGTCACACTAAAGGGGGGCCATATAAACAACTTTAACACTGTTACAAATATGCGCCACACTGTGAACCCACACCAAACAAGAATGACAAACACATTTCGGGAGAACATCCGCACCGTAACACAACATAAACACAACAGAACAAATACCCAGAATCCCTTGAAGCACTAACTCTTCCAGGACGCTACAATATACACCCCCCGCTAACCTCCCCCGCCCCCAACCCCGCCCACCTCAATCTCCAACCTATCAATAACGGAGCAGCATCTCCTCTACCGTGAAAAACCGTCCGACCGGAACTCTCTAATAACTAAAGTTCCTTGGGTGAATAATGTAAACTCACTACACCGGTATGTTTTAGCACTTTCATGGCGAGTTTACTGACAGATATAAGTAAGAACTTTACACTACTTTGTATTAGAAATGGCAACAGCGGAGGATGAATGTCCCATAACAAGAAGATAGCGAAAAATAAGAAGCTCATCGACTACGGACTACAAAGACGGATTTGCGCAAATTTTCAGGACTTATGCAGATCCCAAATACAGATCCGCAGGTACCAGAAGGTAAGAAAAGTTGCCTTTGCATAATATTGCGAAACAAAACGGCAGATAATATGTCTTACCTTATACACACACCATAATAATACTCCTATGTTGAAGCACAGTACAATCCATCAAGCTTCAAGGCTTACCAAAGTCCTACTAAAAAACATTTTGATGGATTTTTGAGCACGGTATGTAATTAAAGTTAAAGTTAAAGTACCAATGATTGTCACACACACACTAGGTGTGGCGAAATTATTCTCTGCATTTGACCCATCACCCTTGATCACCCCCTGGGAGGTGAGTGGAGGAGTGGGCAGCAGCGGTGGCCGCGCCCGGGAATCATTTTTGGTGATTTAAACCCCAATTCCAACCCTTGATGATAATCTATATTCTCAATGGAACATATACAATTTTGGTGTTGTTTACTTGAGTCATATTGCAGTCTACACGTATCTCTTATGGGTGACTGCCATCTACTGGTCACACTTATCATTTCACCGTGTACCAAATTAAATTGCTTCGAGGCCGGTAAGCACAACCAGAATGATTCCGTACATTAGGTGCACCGGGTTATAAGGCGCGATGTCGATTTTTGAGAAAATTAAAGGATTTTAAGTGCGCCTTATAGTCCGAAATATACGGTAAACACTGGGATACAGCAGTGGTAAAGATTGGTTAAAAAGGGCAATTTCCTGAGATGATCTCATGATGAGGAAATCTCTATTGATAATGTCAAAGTTTAAAGGGGAACATTATCACCAGACCTATGTAAGCGTCAATATATACCTTGATGTTGC
>NC_084567.2:36780000-36827500 GCF_033978685.3 Nerophis lumbriciformis | reverse complement strand
CGGTCGGACGTGCCCTAAACACCTCCCTAGTGAGGCGTTCGGGTGGCATCCTGACCAGATGCCCGAACCACCTCATCTGGCTCCTCTCGATGTGGAGGAGCAGCGGCTTTACTTTGAGCTCCTCCCGGATGGCAGAGCTTCTCACCCTATCTCTAAGGGAGAGCCCCGCCACCCGGCGGAGGAAACTCATTTCGGCCGCTTGTACCCGTGATCTTGTCCTTTCGGTCATAACCCAAAGCTCATGACCATAGGTGAGGATATATGGCGAGGATGGTGTTCTGCTGACCTCGACTGCGGATGTTGTGGATCGGTGGAGGGAATACTTCGAAGACCTCTTCAATCCCACCAACACGTCTTCCTATGAGGAAGCAGTGCCTGGGGAGTCTGTGGTGGGCTCTCCTATTTCTGGGGCTGAGGTTGCTGAGGTAGTTAAAAAGCTCCTCGGTGGCAAGGCCCCGGGGGTAGATGAGATCCGCCCGGAGTTCCTTAAGGCTCTGGATGCTGTGGGGCTGTCTTGGTTGACAAGACTCTGCAGCATCGCGTGGACATCGGGGGCGGTACCACTGGATTGGCAGACCGGGGTGGTGGTTCCTCTCTTTAAGAAGGGGAACCGGAGGGTGTGTTCTAATTATCGTGGGATCACACTCCTCAGCCTTCCCGGTAAGGTCTATTCAGGTGTACCAGAGAGGAGGCTACGCCGGATAGTCGAACCTCGGATTCAGGAGGAACAGTGTGGTTTTCGTCCTGGTCGTGGAACTGTGGACCAGCTCTATACTCTCGGCAGGGTCCTTGAGGGTGCATGGGAGTTTGCCCAACCAGTCTACATGTGTTTTGTAGACTTGGAGAAGGCATTCGACCGTGTCCCTCGGGAAGTCCTGTGGGGAGTGCTCAGAGAGTACGGGGTATCAGACTGTCTGATTGTGGCAGTCCGCTCCCTGTATGATCAGTGCCAGAGCTTGGTCCGCATTGCCGGTAGTAAGTCGGACACGTTTCCAGTGAGGGTTGGACTCCGCCAAGGCTGCCCTTTGTCACCCATTCTGTTCATAACTTTTATGGACAGAATTTCTAGGCGCAGTCAAGGCGTTGAGGGGATCTGGTTTGGTGGCTGCAGGATTAGGTCTCTGCTTTTTGCAGATGATGTGGTCCTGATGGCTTCATCTGGCCAGGATCTTCAGCTCTCACTGGATCGGTTCGCAGCCGAGTGTGAAGCGACTGGGATGAGAATCAGCACCTCCAAGTCCGAGTCCATGGTTCTCGCCCGGAAAAGGGTGGAGTGCCATCTCCGGGTTGGGGAGGAGATCTTGCCCCAAGTGGAGGAGTTCAAGTACCTCGCAGTCTTGTTCACGAGTGAGGGAAGAGTGGATCGTGAGATCGACAGGCGGATCGGTGCGGCGTCTTCAGTAATGCGGACGCTGTATCGATCCGTTGTGGTGAAGAAGGAGCTGAGCCGGAAGGCAAAGCTCTCAATTTACCGGTCGATCTATGTTCCCATCCTCACCTATGGTCATGAGCTTTGGGTTATGACCGAAAGGACAAGATCACGGGTACAAGCGGCCAGAAAAAAAAAGCCAATGTGTATGTGTGTATAAATGATCTATACACATTTAGCTGTAAAAAAATATGTGTGTTTGGGTCCCTTTTTTTCAGAAACACTAATACCAAAAGTCACAATGTCCGATAGAATTCTAAAAAAGTTATGACAGACCACCTTAAAAAAAATAAAATTGAATTTGACAGTTTCTTACTGGGTTTTTTTACACCCAAAATGTAGGAAACCCAAAACCAGTGAAGTTGGCACGTTGTGTAAATCGTAAATAAAAACAGAATACAATGATTTGCAAATCCTTTTCAACTTATATTCAATTGAATAGACTGCAAAGACAAGATATTTCATGTTCCAACTGAAAAACTTTTTTTTTTTTTGCAAATATACATTAACTTAGAATTTAATGGCAAAAAAGTTGTCACAGGGGAATTTTTACCACTGTGTTACATGGCCTTTCCTTTTAACAACACTCAGTAAATGTTTGGGAACTGAGAAAACCAATTTTTGCAATTTTTAGTTGGAATTCTTTCCCATTCTTGCTTGATGTACAGCTTAAGTTGTTCAACAGTCCGGGGTCTCCATTGTGGTATTTTAGGCTTCATATTGTACATTTTCAATGGGAGACAGGTCTGGACTACAGGCAGGCCAGTCTAGTACCCGCACTCTTTCACTACAAAGCCACGCTGTTGTAACACGTGGTATGGCATTGTCTTGCTGAAATAAGCAGGGGCGTCCATGATAACGTTGCTTGGATGGCAACATATGTTGCTGCAAAACCTGTATGTACCTTTCAGCATTAATGGTGCCTTCACAGATGTGTAAGTTACCCATGTCTTGGGCACTAATACACCCCCAAACCATCACAGATGATGGCTTTTCAACTTTGCGCCTATAACAATCCGGATGGTTCTTTTCCTCTTTGGTCCGGAGGACACGACGTCCACAGTTTCCAAAAACGTTTCCAGTTCGAACGTTAAAATCTTGTCTTTGCGGTCTATTCAGTCGAATATACCGTATTTTTCGGACTATAAGTCGCAGTTTTTTTCATAGTTTGGCCGGGCTCCAGTGCAACTTATATATGTTTTTTTCCTTCTTTATTATACATTTTCGGCAGGTGCGACTTATACTCCGGTGCGACTTATACTCCGAAAAATACGGTAGGTTGAAACGGGACATCTGTTTAAGACCCATTAGGAGCCCATTCATGCCTACATATATCATTTTCATGACTATTTACATTGTAGATTGTCACTGAAGGCATCAAAACTATGAATGAACACATGTGGAGTTATGTACTGAACAAAAAAAGGTGAACTAACTGAAAACATGTTTTGTATTCTAGTTTCTTCAAAATAGCCACTCTTTGCTCTGATTACTGCTTTGCACACTCTTGGCATTCTCTCGACGAGCTTCAAGAAATGGTGTGCTGAATTCCTTGCAATAGCTGGTTGAGAAATGTTGTTCTTAAACTGTTGGATAATTCACTCACGCATTTGTTGACAAAGTGGTGACCGTCGCCCCATCCTTGTTTGTGAATGACTGAGCATTTCACGGAATCTACTTTTATACCCAATCATGGCACCCACCTGTTCCTAATTAGCCTGTTCACCTGTGGGATGTTCCAAATAAGTGTTTGATGAGCATTCCTCAACTTTATCAGTATTTATTGCCACCTTTAGCGGGCATCAAATTCCAAATGAGCTAATATTTGCTGAAAATAAAGTTTTCCAGTTCGAACGTTAAGTATCTTGTCTTTGCAGTCTATTCAATTGAATATAAGTTAAAAAACATTTGCAAATCATTGTATTCTGTTTTTATTTACTATTTACATAACGTGCCAACTTCACTGGTTTTGGGTTTTGTACATAAAACCTCAAAGGAGGTGTTTGGATGTTTTTTTAAGAGCTTTGCAGGCGGGACGGCTCCCATAGGCTCCATTGTAAGCAGACTTTTGATCACAATTATTCAATCATTAGTACAGATGTCCGATAATATCGGACTGCCGATATTATCGGCCGAGAAATGCTTTAAAAGGTAATATCGGTGTCGGTTTCAAAAAGTAAAATTAGAGATGTCCGATAATATCGGCCTGCCGATATTATAGGCCGATAAATGCGTTAAAATGTAATATCGGAAATTATCGGTATCGTTTTTTTTATTATCGGTATCGTTTTTTTTGTTTGTTTTTTTAATTAAATCAACAACCTAAAAAACCTCCCTCCCCCATTCACACTCATTCACACAAAAGGGTTGTTTCTTTCTGTTATTAATATTCTGGTTCCTACATTATATATCAATATATATCAATACAGTCTGCAAAGGATACAGTCCGTAAGCACACATCATTGGTCCACTAATAGTACTAACCTTTAACAGTTATTTTTTACTCATTTTCATTAATTACTAGTTTCTATGTAACTGTTTTTATATTGTTTTACCTTCTTTTTTATTCAAGAAAATGTTTTTAATTTATTTATCTTGTTTTATTTTATTAATTTTTTTAAAAAGTACCTTATCTTCACCATACCTGGTTGTCCAAATTAGGCATGATAATGTGTTAATTCCACGACTGTATATATCGGTATCGGTTGATATCGGTATCGGTAATTAAAGAGTTGGACAATATCGGAATATCGGATATCGGCAAAAAGCCATTATCGGACATCCCTAAGTAAAATTCACGACTTTTTAAAACGCCGCTGTGAACACGGACGTAGGGAGAAGTACAGAGCGCCAATACACCTTAAAGGCACTGCCTTTGCGTGCCGGCCCAATCACATAATACCTACGACTTTTCACACACACAAGTGAATGCAATGCATACTTGATCAACAGCCATACATGTCACACTGAGGGTGGCCATATAAACAACTTTAACACTGTTACAAATAAGCGCCACACTGTGAACCCACACCAAACAAGAATGACAAACACATTTCGGGAGAACACACAACATAAACACAACAGAACAAATACCCAGAAGCCCCTGCACAGCACTAACTCTTCCGGGACGCTACAATATACACCCCTCGCTACCCCCTACCAAAACCCAGCCCACATCAACCTCCTCATGCACTCTCAGGGAGAGCATGACCCAAATTCCAAGCTGCTGTTTTGAGGCATGTTAAAAAAAAATAATGCACTTTGTGACTTCAATAATAAATATGGCAGTGCCATGTTGGCATTTTTTTTCCATAACTTGAGTTGATTTATTTTGGAAAACCTTGTTACATTGTTTAATGCATCCAGCGGGGCATCACAACAAAATTAGGCATAATAATGTGCTTATTCCACGACTGTATATATCGGTATCGGTTGATATCGGACTCGGTAATTAAGAGTTGGGGAATATCGGATATCGGCAAAAAAGCCATTATCGGACATCAAACAAAACGCCAGATAATGTCTTACCTTGTACACATACCATAATAATAATACTATGTTGAAGCACAGTACAATCCATCAAGTGGTGCGGCTTCATAGCTAGTCGTACTAAAACATTTTTGTAGATTTTTGAGTGCTGTGTGTAATGTTCTTTATTTTGTGAAAGTTTTGGTGTTGCTTACTTGAGTCATATTGCAGTCTACACGTATCTCTCACGTGTGACTGCCATTATATTGCAGTCTACACATATCCCTTATGTGTGACTACCATCTACTGGTTGTATAAACAACTTTAACACTGTTACAAATATGCGCCATACTGTGAACCCACACCAAACAAGAATGACAAACACATTTCGGGTGAACATCCGCGCCGTAACACAACATAAACACAACGGAACAAATACCCAGAAGCCCTTGCACAGCACTAACTCTTCCGGGACGCTACAATATACACCCCCTGGTTCCCCCTAAACCCCGCCCACTTCAACCTAATTCCAACGCTGCTGTTTTGAGGCATGTTAAAAAAAAATAATGCACTTTGTGACTTCAATAATAAATATGGCAGTGCCATGTTGGCTTTTTTTTTCTTTCCATAACTTGAGTTGATTTATTTTGGAAAACCTTGTTACATTGTTTAATGCATCACAAGAAAATTAGGCATAATAATGTGTTAATTCCACGACTGTATATATCGGTTGGTATCGGAATCGGTATTTAAAAGTTGGACAATATCGGATATCGGCAAAAAAGCCATTATCGGACATCTCTAATAATTACAATGCAAAGAAAAATAAACAACGTTTGCCTAACGTATGAACGTTAGGCACAATTCCAAGTTAAAGTGCGGTTCCCCTTTAATTGAAGCAGCGCTGCATGAACATGGGGTGAATCAGGATCAGAACTGGGAGCAGGAGCACAAACCATTTGTCAGAAAGAAAAAAAATGGAGACACTTGGGAGCTGATTGGAGGGGCAGAGGTGAAAGGGGAGTAGTCCAGCAGCGCTGGGAAATGATGTGTCTACGTGCTGCAGGAAGAGACCTCGTGGTCTTGGGACACACGCAGGAAAGGGAGATTGGGGGGCTGGGCGGCCATGTATCTACTGTATGTTCTGCATGCATGTACTTTGGATCAGTGTTTGGACCCACAGCAAACATGGCTCCCTTGGCTCTACACAAGACACCCTGTCCAGTACACACTAAATCTATAAACTATTGGCCCATCATAAGCAAATAAGTGACGCATGCAACCTTATTCAACTGAATGACTGAAGTTCAACGGAGCATGTCATGAATACAATCTCATTTAGGGTTTCAGTTTGTGTTCACTTAAGCGTACCCAAAAGAAATGAGTTAATTAACCGATACATCGCTAATGCACTATTATAGCTAAATAAACATGTACTTTGCATAAATAGATGAAGTTGAACCAGTAACTGATGCAAAAGGTTGTTTTTAGCAAGTATTTTGCTGCCACGACTGGTTGCACTGCAAAAAGTCAGTGTTCAAAAACAAGAAAAAATTATACAAAAATGAGGGGTATTTTATGTGAACTAGACTTATACTCCAGTGCGACTTATATATGTTTTTTTCCTTTTTTATTATGCATTTTTGGCAGGTGCGACTTATACTGCGGTGCAACTTATACTCCGAAAAATCCGGTATAAATCGCTCCGGAGTATAAGTCGCACCCCCGGCCAAACTATGAAAAAAACTGCGACTTATAGTCCGAAAAATACGGTATTCCCTTTTGAAACCAGGCTGTAACATGACAAAATATGGAAAAAGTCCTGTGAATACTTTCCAAGGCCACAAAAGAGTGGTTCAAGAAAAAACTACATTTCAATCCTGGAGTGCCCGAGCTGGTCTCTGGACTCTAATCCCATAGAAGTTGTGTAGAGTGGGAAAAAAAATGTTTACCTTGAAAATTATTTTTTACCTTGAAAATCATTTTTAACCTTGAAAATAATTTTTTACCTTGAAAATAATTTTTTACCTTAAAAATAATTTTTTACCTTGAAAGAAATTTTTTACCTTGAAAATAATTTTTTACCTTGAAAATAATTTTTTACCTTGAAAAAATGTTTTTACCTTGAAAATCATTTTTAACCTTGAAAAAAAAATTTTACCTTGAAAATTTTTTTTTACCTTGAAAATCATTTTTTACCTTGAAAATCATTTTTTACCTTGAAAATCACTTTTTACCTTGAAAAAAAAAATTTACCTTGAAAATCATTTTTTACCTTGAAAATCATTTTTTACCTTGAAAATCATTTTTAACCTTGAAAAAAGAATTTTACCTTGAACATTTTTTTTTACCTTGAAAATAATTTTTTACCTTGTATTTTATGTGAACTAGACTTATACTCCAGTGCGACTTATATATGTTTTTTTCCTTTTTTATTATGCATTTTTGGCAGGTGCGACTTATACTCCGGTGCGACTTATACTCAGAAAAATCCGGTATAAGTCGCTCCGGAGTATAAGTCGCACCCCCGGCCAAACTATGAAAAAAACTGCGACTTATAGTCCGAAAAATACGGTATGCAAAATTATCTGCCAATAGAACAAGAACATTCGGCTTGTCAAGACTTTCCAAAACAAGTAAAATTAGCTAACCTCAATGAACCCAAAAATACCTTAAAATAAGTATATTCTCATTAATAACAAGTGCACTTTTCTTGATAGGAAAAAAAAAGAGACCTTTTTGCTCAATATGTTGAAAAATATTCTTAAATGAAGTAAATGCTAGTGCCATTATCTTGACGTAATGATATGCGCTCGGCATCATGATTATTTTTTGTCATGCTTGAAGTAAGAAATGGTTACTTTAAAAAAGTAGTTTTATACTTGTGAGTGTTGATGACACAGCTTTGCAACAGTTGATATTCTAGTTTCAAGCATGTTTTACTCAATATAGGTCATCAAATCTCAGCAACAACCTGTAATATCTTACTGAGATCATTTAGGACCAAAACCCTTAAAACAAGTAAAACAATCTAACATAAAATCTGCTTAGTGAGAATAAGTATCTTATCAGACAGAAAATGAGCAAATATCACCCTTATTTGAGATATTTCATCTTACTTAAATTTCAGTTTTTCAATCAATCAATCAATGTTTATTTATATAGCCCTGAATCACAAGTGTCTCAAAGGGCTGCACAAGCCACAACGTCATCCTCGGTTCAGATCCCACATAAGGGCAAGGAAAAACTCACAACCCAGTGGGATGTCAATATGAATGACTATGAGAAACCTTGGAGAGGACCGCAGATGTGGGTGACCCCACCCCCTCTAGGGGAAGACCGGATGCAATGGACGTCGAGTGGATCTAACATAATAGTGAGAGTCCAGTCCATAGTGGATCTAACATAATAGTGAGGGTCCAGTCCATAGTGGATCTAACATAATAGTGAGAGTCCAGTCCATAGTGGATCTAACATAATAGTGTGAGTCCAGTCCATAGTGGATCTAACAAAATAGTGTGAGAGTCCAGTCCATAGTGGATCTAACATAATAGTGTGAGAGTCCAGTCCATAATGGATCTAACATAATAGTGATAGTCCAGTCCATAGTGGATCCAACATAATAGTGAGAGTCCAGTCCATAGTGGATCCAACATAATAGTGAGAGTCCAGTCCATAGTGGATCTAACATAATAGTGAGAGTCCAGTCCATAGTGGATCTAACATAATAGTGTGAGTCCAGTCCATAGTGGATCTAACATAATAGTGACAGTCCAGTCCATAGTGGATCTAACATAATAGTGAGAGTCCAGTCCATAGTGGATCTAACATAATAGTGAGTCCAGTCCATAGTGGATCTAACATAATAGTGAGAGTCCAGTCCATAGTGGATCTAACATAATAGTGAGAGTCCAGTCCATAGTGGATCTAACAAAATAGTGAGAGTCCAGTCCATAGTGGATCTAACATAATAGTGAGAGTCCAGTCCATAGTGGATCTAACATAATAGTGAGAGTCCAGTCCATAGTGGATCAAACATAATAGTGTGAGTCCAGTCCATAGTGGATCTAACATAATAGTGAGAGTCCAGTCCATAGTGGATCTAACATAATAGTGAGAGTCCAGTCCATAGTGGATCCAACATAATAGTGTGAGTCCAGTCCATAGTGGATCTAACATACTAGTGAGTGTCCAGTCCATAGTGGATCTAACATAATAGTGAGAGTCCAGTCCATAGTGGATCTAACATAATAGTGTGAGAGTCCAGTCCATAGTGGATCTAACATAATAGTGAGAGTCCAGTCCATAGTGGATCCAACATAATAGTGAGAGTCCAGTCCATAATAGTGAGAGTCCAGTTCATAGTGGATTTAACATAATAGTGAGAGTCCAGTCCATAGTGGATCTAACATAATAGTGAGAGTCCAGTCCATAGTGGATCTAACATAATAGTGAGAGTTCAGTCCATAGTGGACCTAACATAATAGTGAGAGTCCAGTCCATAGTGGATCTAACATAATAGTGAGAGTCCAGTCCACAGTGGATCTAACATAATAATGAGAGTCCAGTCCATAGTGGATCTAACATAATAGTGAGAGTCCAGTCCATAGTGGATCTAACATAATAGTGAGAGTCCAGTCCATAGTGGATCTAACATAATAGTGAGAGTCCAGTCCATAGTGGATCTAACATAATAGTGAGAGTCCAGTTCATAGTGGATCCAACATAATAGTGAGAGTCCAGTCCATAGTGGATCTAACATAATAGTGTGAGAGTCCAGTCCATAGTGGATCTAACATAATAGTGTGAGAGTCCAGTCCATAGTGGATCCAACATAATAGTGAGAGTCCAGTCCATAGTGGATCTAACATAATAGTGAGAGTCCAGTCCATAATAGTGAGAGTCCAGTCCATAGTGGATCTAACATAATAGTGAGAGTCCAGTCCATAGTGGATCTAACATAATAGTGAGAGTCCAGTTCATAGTGGATCTAACATAATAGTGAGAGTCCAGTCCATAGTGGATCTAACATAATAGTGTGAGAGTCCAGTCCATAGTGGATCTAACATAATAGTGTGAGAGTCCAGTCCATAGTGGATCTAACATAATAGTGAGAGTCCAGTCCATAGTGGATCTAACATAATAGTGAGAGTCCAGTCCATAATAGTGAGAGTCCAGTCCATAGTGGATTTAACATAATAGTGAGAGTCCAGTCCATAGTGGATCTAACATAATAGTGAGAGTCCAGTCCATACTGGATCTAACATAATAGTGAGAGTCCAGTCCATAGTGGATCTAACATAATAGTGAGAGTCCAGTCCATAGTGGATCTAACACAATAGTGAGAGTCCAGTCCATAGTGGATCTAACATAATAGTGTGAGAGTCCAGTCCATAGTGGATCTAACATAATAGTGTGAGAGTCCAGTCCATAGTGGATCTAACATAATAGTGTGAGAGTCCAGTCCATAGTGGATCTAACATAATAGTGAGAGTCCAGTCCATAGTGGATCTAACATAATAGTGAGAGTCCAGTCCATAGTGGATCTAACATAATAGTGAGAGTCCAGTCCATAGTGGATCTAACATAATAGTGAGAGTCCAGTCCATAGTGGATCTAACATAATAGTGAGAGTCCAGTCCATAGTGGATCTAACATAATAGTGAGAGTCCAGTCCATAGTGGATCTAACATAATAGTGAGAGTCCAGTCCATAGTGGATCCAACATAATAGTGAGAGTCCAGTCCATAGTGGATCTAACGTAATAGTGAGAGTCCAGTCCATAGTGGATCTAACGTAATAGTGAGAGTCCAGTCCATAGTGGGGCCAGCAGGAGACCATCCCGAGCGGAGACGGGTCAGCAGCGCAGAGATGTCCCCAACCGATGCACAGGCGAGCGGTCCACCCCAGGTCCCGACTTTTTGCAGTATATTATTACCCCTTCACTTTTTTTTTTTGTTATGTCCTGTAATTTGAAGTTTGAGGAAGAAGCTTTTTCTGTTATAGCCCACAGAACCCTGGAATGGAGAATGCAAGCCCGGTTTCAGTGCCTGGAACCTTAATTTATCTTCTGAATGAACGGGGACACAAGCTAAAAACTAACAAAGGATCCGGCACACTGAAAAAACTGAAATCTAAGTAAGATGAAATATCTCAAATAAGGGTGATATTTGAGTATTTTCTGTCTGATAAGATAATTCTTCTCACTAAGCAGATTTTATGTTAGAGTGTTTTACTTGTTTTAAGTGTTTTGGTCCTAAATGATCTCAGTAAGATATTACAGCTTGTTGCTGAGATTTGATGACCTATATTGAGTAAAACATGCTTGAAACTAGAATATCAACTGTTGCAAAGCTGTGTCATTAACACTCACAAGTATAAAACTACTTTTTTAAAGTAATCATTTCTTATTTCAAGCATGTAAAAAAAAAAACATGACTTTGACACAATTGTGTCTCATAATTAAAACTGATGACAGCTGTTTTATTTTCAATGAAACAATAGAAAATACGTACTCATATAGTAGTGCACTTGTTATTAGTGAGAATATACTTATTTTAACGTATTTTTGGGTTCATTGAGGTTAGCTATTTTTACTTATTATGGAAAATCTTGACAAGCCAAATTTTCTTGTTCTATTGGCAGATAATTTTGCTTAGTTCAAATAAAATACCCCTCATTTTTGTATTTTTTTTTTCTTGTTTTTGAACACTGACTTTTTGCAGTGTAGAAGCTCTTTTTCGAGCCGATGTTGTCATGGCTGGTGTCACCGTACAGTTTTTCAGTCTGGTGCAAAAAGATCAGACAAGGATCGATGGTCTCTGGTGCATAACTTGAATTGCTAAGCAGTTCCACGGGGGACTGGAGACACGTTTTGAAAATAAATGAATACATAAAGAAACAAGTCAAGCACAAAGGCGGTCATCTGAAGAATTGTCAGCATGAACAGGCCTGAAAGTGCACCTGCCGTCCATGAAGATGAGAACAGAGTCTCTACGTCTCTTTCATCCCTCCCTGATGCTCATGCCCCCACATTTCATTTTCCCATTCTCTCGCTCTCATCTGTTCCCGCTTCCCCCTCCATTTGTTTCCACATCCTTCCAGTTTCATTCATTCCCCATCAGAGGAACTCCCATGAGGTCGGGATAATCCCAGTTCGAAACGTGAGTCTTTCATGTTCAGGGAGGACTGGCTGGCGAGAGAGTACTGCCAGTACCTGCATTAGCTACCTGGCCGTGCTCCATACCCACACTGTCCTTGTTGTTGTTTATGTTCTTCTTCATGATGAAGCCCATTAGTTCTGCGAGGGACGTGACTGACAATGTTTGCCTGAGTTTAGAGAGCCCGCGCACAGCACAAACACCAGGGACTTCAATCCATCTCCAGGTCTTTAACACTGACTGCTGGTCCTACGTATGCATACCCCTGAAGAGACCCATGTGGAAGGTTACTGCAGAAGACTATAAAAAATGCCTAAAACAAAACGAGGGCTCAAGACTTTCCCCATAAAAGAGAATTAAAAAGTGTAGACATAGGAGTTAAGTACATGTGTCTTTTTGAGTCGTTCTCGCCAGTTCTGGGTCCTAAATGGCTGTCAAAGTGTACCAACTTGTCGGAGTACGTACTCAGCCATCTACTGCCAGGTGAGAGGTGAGAGGCATGATTTATGATCAATATATATATATATATATATATATATATATATATATATATATATATATATATATATATATATATATACATATACATACATACATACATACATACATACATACATACTGTACATACATATATATATATATATATATATATATATATATATATATACATACATATATATATACATACACACATATATATATATATATGTATGTATATATATACATACATATATATACACATACATATATATATATATATATATATATATACATACATATATATATATATATATATATATATATATATATGTATGTATGTATATATATACATACATATATATACATATATATACACATATATATATATACATACATACATATATATATATATATATATACATACATATATATACACATACATATATATGCACATATATATACACACACACATATATATATATACATATATATGTATATACACATATATATATACACACACACACATATATATATATATATATATATATCTACATGTATATATACACATATATATACATATATATATACATATGTATATAAATATATATATACAAATATATAAATATATATATACATATATATATAAATATATATACATTATATATATACATATATATATATATATATATATATATATATATATATATATATATATATATATATATATATACATATACACTTTTTGGCTTCTTATGAAATAACTTTTGTAACCTCTTTTTATGGGTTTTCCTCTTTGTGATGTTAAGTTCCTGTTATGTGCTGTTATACAGTATATGCCTTGAGCTCTTATTTTGAAGGCGCTATGAGCGGAATTTTGACACGTTGGAGTGGAGCGGAAGTTTTTGAAAGAAGGTAAATAAAGTGGTCCTCGTGTAAACTGGAGCCTCCGTGTTTGTTATTTTGTAGTTTCATACAGTATAGGCGACATTTATAAACCCTCGGTTACACTTTTTTAAATAGATTCAATCTTGCACGTGGAAAGTTTAAGTGAGGGCTTTAGTTGCGGCGCATGGACTTAATTTCTAAGTAAAGGTAAGACCATAATAACGTTTTTTTTATTAAATGTGCTTTTTTGTGTGCTACAGTTTGTATGTGTAAAGTTAAAGTTAAGTTAAAGTACCAATGATTGTCACACACACACAAGGTGTAATGAAATTTGTCCTCTGCATTTGACCCATCCCCTTGATCACCCCCTGGGAGGTGAGGGGAGCAGTGGGCAGCAGCGGCGCCGCGCCCGGGAATTATTTTTGGTGATTTAACCCCCAATTCCAAGCCTTGATGCTGAGTGCCAAGCAGGGAAGAATGCTGGTATGAGCTTTTAAACATAACCCGTTAACTGCTGCCAATCAAATGGTGAATAAGATACTCTTTAGGGTTCATATGTTTGTAAATCTGACTGTGATGAAGTCAGTGCCTCACCAGCCATCAACCTCACCGCACATCACTGATATTGACGCTTACATAGGTCTGGTGATAATGTTCCCCTTTAAGAACTCTGTCACAGAACCGTGTAAGTTAAGGTACTATTGTAATTAAAACGTATCTTTTTATTGTGAAACAAAAAAACTCAACAAAATTCCAGTGGTCAAATCAAACTGACCGCTGAACAATATCAGTATTGCATTACAGTGTTTATAATCTTCTCCTGTTTTGGCTGGTTCTTGAAATAAGAAACAGGTTCGTGGAAGTAAATGTGATACATAACGATAACAAAATACATACACTATAAGTTGTTAAAAAAACAAACACATCCTGTATGTATCATGTTTGCACTTTAAGGAAAGGCAACAAAACGAGTCATTTTTCCAAAGTCTGAATGTTGAACAAAGATCCCTCAGTGCCGTCAAAGGGTGAGGAACATTTTTCCGATGATGTAACTTTGCATTCGCTCTGACATTTGTGCTGGGAAACTCAATTTCTGGAAGGTCCGTTCGGGCGGTGATAAAAATCCATTTTCTTTTTGAGCTTTTTGCCTCCCGTGGGCTGAACGTCAATGAATGAATGATGTGTTGGGGTTGGCTACATGACAGCGGCCAAATAGAGAGGGTGTTATGACTGGCATGGACGGCCATGTTTGAAAGACTGTTCATAGCTCACACTGGTTGACCCACGGCTTGGGTTTGGAGTCATCCAAGCTACCGATGCACTTTTAAAAGTGGCAAAATAAGAGTCTCACAACCTCGGAAGCAGTTAACAGAACTACTGACTTCCCTCTGTTACATTTTTACTGGCATCTTTCCAACATTTTTCCCATAAATGTATCGTATGCTGCAGTGACGTGCGGTGAGGTTGATGGCTGGTGAGGCACTGACTTCATCACAGTCAGATTTACAAACATATGAACCCTAAAGAGTATCTTATTCACCGTTTGATTGGCAGCAGTTAACGGGTTATGTTTAAAAGCTCATACCAGCATTCTTCCCTGCTTGGCACTCAGCATCAAGGCTTGGAATTGGGGGTTAAATCACCAAAAATGATTCCCGGGCGCGGCGCCAATGCTGCCCACTGCTCCCCTCACCTCCCAGGGGGTGATCAAGGGGATGGGTCAAATGCAGAGGACAAATTTCACCACACCTAGTGTGTGTGTGACAATCATTGGTACTTTAACTTAACTTTAACTTTACACATACAAACTGTAGCACACACAAAAGCACATTTAATAAAAAAAAACGTTATTATGGTCTTACCTTTACTTATAAAATAAGTCCATGAGCCGCTGTTGTGCTGGATTAATGCACCCCCTGACGAGAGTGTTATATCAACTAAAGCCCTCACTTCAACTTTCCACGTGCAAGATTGAATCTATTTAAAAAAGTGTAACCGAGGGTTTATAAATGTCGCCTATACTGTATGAAACTACAAAATAACAAACAAGTAGTCTCCAGTTTACACGAGGACCACCTTATTTACCTTCTTTCAAAAACTTCCGCTCCACTCCAACGTGTCAAAATTCCGCTCTTAGCGCCTTCAAAATAAGAGCTCAAGGCATATACTGTATAACAGCGCATAACAGGAACTTAACATCACAAATAGGAAAGCCCATAAAAATAGGTTACAAAAGTTATTTAATAAGAAGCCAAAAAGTGCAAAAACAATAATGTTCGTGTTGGAGGAGTTGTGAATTAGGTACACCTGCAGTTTGCAGGTGTACGCAATGTTGTGGCCCTGCAGTCATTCACAACTCCTCCAACACGAACATTATTGTATTTGCACTTTTTGGCTTCTTATGAAATAACTTTCTTAAATAGATTCAATCTTGCACGTGGAAAGTTTAAGTGTGGGCTTTAGTTGATATAACACTCCCGTCAGGGGTTGCCGTGCATTCTACGGCGGGGGTGCAGGAGGCGAGCCTCAGCTAGTGCGTCTTTTGCAGCCGTTTTATGATCGCTCAGCACAAGAAATACGTTACACACATACAGTTGTTGACAAAATACACTGTACATTATATACCTCAGCTAACTAAACTATGAAAATGTATAATATAGTTCATATAGCAATACGGTCTCACTGCACAGCAGGCCAGCAGTTAGCCGAGTCCGCAATCCATGTTGAGGCACTGAGTGACGTGCCTCAACTGGCTGCTGATCACCGCACCGTTTCTCCTCAGTATTTGAACGGCAAATGTGAAAATTCAGCGATTTTGAATAAAAATAATCTAAAACTGGTGAAGTTAAATGGAAAATAACTTTATAGTATAATCACTGGATACATTTAACAATTTAATATATATTTTTTTCTTTTTACATTTTTTTTCTTTCCATTTTTTTCATTCTAGTGACTGCACGTCACTAGTATGCTGATACCTACTACTAGATTTCTTAGTAATATCATTTTTTAGTACTTCTGCAATTCACATATTTATTACATCCTCTTTTCTTCCATCAGTACCGTTTTCCTTGAATAAGTTTACTTAGCATTTTAACCCCCTAGTTCTAGGGATGTCAAACTGGTTTTCACTGAGGGCCACATGCAAATAAAGGTGCTATTTGCTCACTTTCTGTCTGATAAGATAATTCTTCTCACTAAGCAGATTTTATGTGAGAGTGTTTTACTTGTTTTAAGGGTTTTAGTTCTAAATGATCTCAGTAAGATATTACAGCTGAGATTTGATGACCTATATTGAGTAAAACATGCTTGAAACTAGAATATCAACTGTTGCAAAGCTGTGTCATCAACACTCACAAGTATAAAACTGTTTTTTTAAAGTAATCATTTCTTATTTCAAGCAAGAAAAAAAAATCATGACTTTGACACAATTGTGTCTCATAATTAAAACAGATGACGGCCAAATGGACTTTGCTGTTTTATTTTCAATGAAACAATAAAAAATAGGTACTCATATAGTAGTACAGTTGGCACAGTACAGTAAACTGACAGTTAATATTTAAAAATGTCTTCTTCCCACTCCCTTTCAGGCAAAACTGGACAATTATGAATTACCTTTTGCACTATATTAATTTATATTATTATGTGTTGTCAACTTTGTACTTTTTTATGTCATTACCTGAAATAAATAAATAAATTAAAAAAAATAAAAAATGAAAAAAATGTCATATGTGACATTTCAAACAATTTTGAACAGAAATAGTTCATGCAAATCCAGGTAAATTCTTCAAAATTACAATAAAAATGTTAATATATGCGCACTAATTGACTGAAAGAGCACGCACCTGACGCTATGATGTCATGTTATCGATGGAAAAATGCATTTTTTAGACAATATGATTTGCCTGAGCGGCTAGTAGACCCCGAGAGTAACAAGCGGTTGCCTTGTTGCCTTTCCATTAAGAACAATAAATTAGGTTTTAGTATAAGTTTGCTGGTTTCAAGAAATGTAATGCCAAGCGCATATCATTATGTCAAGATAATGGCACTAGCATTTACTTCATTTAAGAATATTTTTCAACATATTGAGCAAAAAAGGTCTCTTTTTTTTCTATCAAGAAAAGTGCACTTGTTATTAGTGAGAATATACTTATTTTAAGGTATTTTTGGGTTCATTGAAGTTAGCTAATTTTACTTGTTTTGGAAAGTCTTGACAAACCAAATTTTCTTGTTCTCTTGGCAGATAATTTTGCTTATTTTAAGTAAAATACCGCAAATTTTTGTGTTTTTTTTCTTCTTGTTTTTGAACACTGACTTTTTGCAGTGCAGCTGCAGCCCGATGAGGGGGCTGCTGTGCAAATGTCTCACACTCAAACTAACCACTAAACATGTTTTATGGGCCAAAGCTTAAAAATCACTTAGGCATCTTCAGAATGGATCTGACTATCCTCATGTACGGATGTACTTTGTGGACGCTGGCTCCCTGCTCCACACGCTGTAAGTTTTTGCTGTCGTCCAGCATTCTGTTTTTGTTTCTGTTTTTTGCGATCGCCTTCTAACCAACGATTGGTATGTGTTTGTTTGGCATTAAAGGTAACTAACAACTATGAACTAGGTTTACAGCATATGAAATACATTTGGCAACAACATGCGCTTTGAGAGTGTAGACAGCCCAATGTTCATCAATTTATATATTCTGTAGACATACCCTCATGTCAGCAGGCCAGGGAAGCTAGGGTCAATATTCTTCTCTTGACGGTGTGAACCAAGACATCCAGGGGGTTTAGCTCGCTCGTCTGCGGGAACAAACTGCCGCCATTGCTTGCCGTGCTACCGAGGTCCTTTGTCCCCGAATTGCTCACACACTCCGGCAGATTCAATGGGGGTCTGGCGGCAGATTTCTTTGACTTTATCGTTGGAAATGCATCTGCTTTGAGTGTCGCAGGATATCCACACATTCTTGCCATCTCTGTCGTAGCATAGCTTTCGTCGGTAAAGTGTGCGGAACAAACGTCCAATTTCTTGCCACTTTCGCATCTTTGGGCCACTGGTGCAACTTGAATCCGTCCCTGTTTTGTGTTGTTACACCCTCCGACAACACACCGACGAGGCATGATGTCTCCAAGGTACGGAAAACAGTCGAAAAAAACGGAAAATAACAGAGCTGATTTGACTCGGTGTTTGAGAAAATGGCGGATTGCTTCCCGATGTGACGTCACTTTTATTAGAGAGGCGTTTAATTCGCCAAAATTCACCCATTTAGAGTTCGGAAATCGGTTAAAAAAATATATGGTCTTTTTTCTGCAACATCAAAGTATATATTGACGCTTACATAGGTCTGGTGATAATGTTCCCCTTTAAACTTTGACATTATCAATAGAGATTTCCTCATCATGAGATCATCTCAGGAAATTGCCCTTTTTAACCAATCTTTACCACTGCTGTATCCCAGTGTTTACCGTATTTTTCGGACTATAAGGCGCACTTAAAATCCATAAATTTTCTCAAAAATCGACATTGCGCCTTATAACCCGGTGCACCTAATGTACGGAATCATTCTGGTTGTGCTTACCGGCCTCGAAGCAATGTAATTTGGTACACGGTGAAATGATAAGTGTGACCAGTAGATGGCAGTCACACATAAAGAGATACGTGTAGACTGCATTATGACTCAAGTAAACAACACCAAAATTGTATATGTTCCATTGAAAATATACAGGTAAAAGCCAGTAAATTAGAATATTTTGAAAAACTTGATTTATTTCAGTAATTGCATTCAAAAGGTGTAACTTGTACATTATATTTATTCATTGCACACAGACTGATGCATTCAAATGTTTATTTCATTTAATTTTGAAGATTTGAAGTGGCAACAAATGAAAATCCAAAATTCCGTGTGTCACAAAATTAGAATATTACTTAAGGCTAATACAAAAAAGGGATTTTTAGAAATGTTGGCCAACTGAAAAGTATGAAAATGAAAAATATGAGCATGTACAATACTCAATACTTGGTTGGAGCTCCTTTTGCCTCAATTACTGCGTTAATGCGGCGTGGCATGGAGTCGATGAGTTTCTGGCACTGCTCAGGTGTTATGAGAGCCCAGGTTGCTCTGATAGTGGCCTTCAACTCTTCTGCGTTTTTGGGTCTGGCATTCTGCATCTTCCTTTTCACAATACCCCACAGATTTTCTATGGGGCTAAGGTCAGGGGAGTTGGCGGGCCAATTTAGAACAGAAATACCATGGTCCGTAAACCAGGCACGGGTAGATTTTGCACTGTGTGCAGGCGCCAAGTCCTGTTGGAACTTGAAATCTCCATCTCCATAGAGCAGGTCAGCAGCAGGAAGCATGAAGTGCTCTAAAACTTGCTGGTAGACGGCTGCGTTGACCCTGGATCTCAGGAAACAGAGTGGACCGATACCAGCAGATGACATGGCACCCCAAACCATCACTGATGGTGGAAACTTTACACTAGACTTCAGGCAATGTGGATCCTGTGCCTCTCCTGTCTTCCTCGAGACTCTGGGACCTCGATTTCCAAAGGAAATGCAAACCAAACCAACCCAAACCATCAGTGATGGTTTGGTGTCGGTCCACTCTGTTTCCTGAGATCCAGGGTCAACGCAGCCGTCTACCAGAAAGTTTTAGAGCACTTAATGCTTCCTGCTGCTGACCTGCTCTATGGAGATGGAGATTTCAAGTTCCAACAGGACTTGGCGCCTGCACACAGCGCAAAATCTACCCGTGCCTGGTTTACGAACCATGGTATTTCTGTTCTAAATTGGCCCGCCAACTCCCCTGACCTTAGCCCCATAGAAAATCTGTGGGGTATTGTGAAAAGGAAGATGCAGAATGCCAGACCCAAAAACGCAGAAGAGTTGAAGGCCACTATCAGAGCAACCTGGGCTCTCATAACACCTGAGCAGTGCCAGAAACTCATCGACTCCATGCCACGCCGCATTAACGCAGTAATTGAGGCAAAAGGAGCTCCAACCAAGTATTGAGTATTGTACATGCTCATATTTTTCATTTTCATACTTTTCAGTTGGCCAACATTTCTAAAAATCCCTTTTTTGTATTGGCCTTAAGTAATATTCTAATTTTGTGACACACGGAATTTTGGATTTTCATTTGTTGCCACTTCAAATCATCAAAATTAAATGAAATAAACATTTGAATGCATCAGTCTGTGTGCAATGAATAAATATAATGTACAAGTTACACCTTTTGAATGCAATTACTGAAATAAATCAAGTTTTTCAAAATATTCTCATTTACTGGCTTTTACCTGTAGAACATAGGTCTGGTGATAATGTTCCCCTTTAATGATTTCTGCTAGTGGTGTGCCTCTGGATTTTTTCAACACAAAAAATGTGCCTTGGCTCAAAAAAAGGTTGAAAAACACTGCTTTAGGGGACCTGTTTTTTTTTGTCCCCATACCGTCAGAGGTCTCCTAAAGGTGACGGTGTAAATGTCCCCATTGCCAGAACACACACACACACACACACACACACACACACACACACACACACACACACACACACACACACACACACGCACACACGCACACACGCACGCACACACACACACACACACACACACACACACACACACACACACACACACACACACACACACACACACACACACACACAAACACTTGAGGTTCCTTTTCCTTTCCCTGTAATAGACTCTAGACTAGTTTTCCGTGTTTGTGTTCTGTCCTTGTGACACTTAGTGAATTCTATGCCCTGACTAACTAAAAGTCTTCTTCGGAGTAAAGAGGATGTGTGTGTGTTTTTTTTTTTAACTACTTCTTCTTTTAATCCTTCCATGTTTAAAGGGCCGTGTTTGTGTAAGAGAGAAACCATCTAAACGCCGAAAGGTTAAAACAAGTTGGGGAAACTAATGGGGAGGTCAGTGACAGATAAGCTGAAAAACACAGCTCATTAGCACACACTTGGAAATATTTATTTGGCGCTCATGCAAAGGCTGAGAGTGGGATCAGCTGAGTGGAAGTGGTCTCTCTGAGGGAGTGTCGGAGCTGGTCGACATGGAGCGGGACTCCCACGGTCACACGTTGCCTCCGGAGATAAGTCATGGATCTTTTTTTTTTACAAACACACATTGATATCACCAGCAAAGAGACGTGAATAACACGCCAATTAGACGCCAAAGCAACAAGCCCAGAGGCCTCCCTTTTCGCCACAAAAATAGAACTCATATATACACGCGCACGCATGAATGCATAAACATATGGATACCGAGGAATGATCAAATGATTCTCCACGTCTACTCACCCACTCACGGCACACACACTTTTCATTTACACCAAGCACGGATTTCACCATCTACGGTCCGGAATATCATCAAAAGGTTCCGAGAATCTGGAGAAATCGCTGCCCGTAAGCGATGATGTTACGCTACTGCATCAAAAAAGCGACATCGGTGTGTAAAGGATATCACCACATGGGCTCAGGAACACTTCAGAAACCCACTGTCAGTAACTACAGTCCGTCGCTACGTCTGTACGTGCAAGTTAAAACTCTACAATGCAAAGCGAAAGCCATTTATCAACAACACCCAGAAACGCTTGCCAGGCTTCGCTGGGCACCGAGCTCATCTGAGATGGACTCATGCAAAGTGGAAAAGTGTTCTGTGGTCTGACGAGTCCACATTTCAAATTGTTTTTGGAAACTGTGGACGTCGTGACCAAAGAGGAAAAGAACCATCCGGATTGTTATAGGCGCAAAGTTCAAAAGCCAGCATCTGTGATGGTATGGGGTGTATTAGTGCCCAAGACATGGGTAACTTACACATCTGTGAAGGCATGATTAATGCTGAAAGGTACATGCAGGTTTTGGAGCAACATATGTTGCCATCTGAGCAATGTTATCATGGACGCCCCTGCTTATTTCAGCAAGACAATGCCAAGCCACGTGTTACAACAGCGTGGCTTCATAGTAAAAGAGGATTTCACCATCCACGGTCCGTAATATCATCAAAAGGTTCAGAGAATCTGGAGAAATCACTGCACATAAGCGATATGACGGACCTTCGATCCCTCAGGCGGTACCGCATCAAAGAGCGACATCAGTGTGTAAAGGATATCACCACATGGGGGACGGCGTGGCGCGGTTGGGAGGGTGGCCGTGCCAGCAACCTGAGGGTTCCTGGTTCAATCCCCACCTTCTACCAACCTTCTCACGTCCGATGTGTCCTTTAGCAAGACACTTCACCCTTGCTCCTGATGGGTCGTGGATAGCGCCTTGCATGGCAGGTCCCGCCATCAAGTGTGTGAATGTGTGTGTGAATGGGTAAATGTGGAAATAGTGTCAAAGCGATTTGAGTACCTTGAAGGTAGAAAAGCGCTATATACAAGTATAACCCATTTTCAGGAACACTTCAGAAAACCACTGTCAGTAACTACAGTTCGTCGCTACATCTATGATTGCAAGTTTAAAACTCTACTATGCAAAGCGAAAGCCATTTATCAACAACACCCAGCATCTGTGATGGTATGGGGGTGTATTAGTACCCAAGACATGGGTAATTTACACATCTGTGAAGGTACCATTAGTGCTGAAAGGTACATACAGGTTTTGGAGCGACATATGTTGCCATCTAAGCAACGTTATCATGGACGCCCCTGCTTATTTTAGCAAGACAATGCCAATCCACGTGTTACAACAGCGTGGCTTCATAGTAAAAGAGGATTTGACCATCTACGGTCCGTAATATCATCAAAAGGTTCAGAGAATCTGGAGAAATCACTGCACATAAGCGATGATATTACTGACCTTCGATCCATCAGGCAATACTGCATCAAAAAGCGACATCAGTGTGTAAATGATATCACCACAGGGGCTCAGGAACACTTCAGAAAACCACTGTCAGTAACTACAGTTTGTCGCTACGTCTGTACGTGCAAGTTAAAACTCTACAATGCAAAGCGAAAGCCATTTATCAACAACACCCAGAAACGCTGCCAAGCTTCGCTGGGCACCGAGCTCATCTGAGATGGACTCACGCAAAGTGGAAAAGTGTTCTGTGGTCTGACGAGTCCACATTTCAAATTGTTTTTGGAAACTGTGGACGTCGTGACCAAAGAGGAAAAGAACCATCCGGATTGTTATAGGCGCAAAGTTGAAAAGCCAGCATCTGTGATGGTATGGAGGTGTATTAGTGCCCAAGGCATGGGTAACTTACACATCTGTGAAGGCACCATTAATGCTGAAAGGTACATACAGGTTTTGTAGCAACATATGTTGCCATCCAAGCAACGTTATCATGGACGCCCCTGCTTATTTCAGCAAGGCAATGCCAAGCCACGTGTTACAACAGCGTGGCTTCATAGTAAAATTTGAGAAGATGTGCCAGATGCTTTGACTGTATCCGCTAAATCAGTGGTTCTCAAATGGGGGTACGCGTACCCCTGGGGGTACTTGAAGGTATGCCAAAGGGGTACGTGAGATTTTTTTGAAATATTCTAAAAATAGCAACAATTCAAAAATCCTTTATAAATATAAATAAAAACCTATCTTTTTTTCCCAAATAGTTCAAGAAAGACCACTACAAATGAGCAATATTTTGCACTGTTATACAATTTAATAAATCAGAAACTGATGACATAGTGCTGTATTTTACTTCTTTATCTCTTTTTTTTAACCAAAAATGCTTTGCTCTGATTAAGGGGTACATCACTGAAAAAAGGTTGAGAACCACTGCGCTAAATCATACGAGTCATTTTTGTGACGTTGAACGGAATAATTCCATGGCCGCTGTCAGAAAGAGTATCGTGGCCATTTCATGCTCGATTGATAACCGAAGCTAAAGACGCTGCCTTCACTGCACACCCAGCGTAGTAGCGCTTAATCCTCTCCACCATGTGATTCCTCTTTTTCGATTATCTCCAATCACTGCAGATGACAACCGTTTGACCGGGTGACCCCTGTCGGCCTATCTTATTCGGCAGTGGGAATCAACGATTCATGCACTTCTGCGCTTGACTTTCAAAGACGGCTTTGGAGCTCATTTGCTGCTCGACCATCAAGCAACATGAACGTATGGCAGGCGCTGACCTCCTGCCAGTGGGCTGCACTGCAAAAACCGTCAGATGAAATATCTCAAATAAGGGTGATATTTGCTTATTTTCTGTCTGATAAGATAATTCTTCTCACTAAGCAGATTTTATGTTAGGGTGTTTTACTTGTTTTAAGTGTTATGGTCCTAAATGATCTCAGTAAGATATTACAGCTTGCTGCTGAGATTTGATGACCTATATTGAGTAAAACATGCTTGAAACTAGAATATCAACTGTTGTGTCATCAACACTCACAAGTATAAAACTACTTTTTTAAAGTAATCATTTCTTACTTCAAGCATGAAAAAAAAAAATCAGGACTTTGACACAGTTGTGTCTCATAATTAAAACAGATGACAGCCAAATGGACTTTGCTGTTTTATCTTCAATGAAACAATAGAAAATAAGTACTCATATAATAGTACAGTTGGCACAGTACAGTAAACTGACAGTTAATATTTAAACATTTAACATTTTAAACAATTTTGAACAGAAATAGTTCATGCACATTCAGATAAATTCTTCAAAATTACAAAAAAAAATTATATATATATATATATATATATATATATATAAATATATATATATATTCCTTGCGCACTAACTGACTGAAAGAGCACGCACTTGGTGCGATGATGTCATGTTATCGATGGAAAAATGCATTTTTAGACAATATGATTTCCCTGAGCGGCTAGGAGACCCCGAGAGTAACAAGCGGTTGCCTTGTTGCCTTTCCATTAAGAACAATAAACTAGTTTTTAGTATAAGTTTGCTGGTTTCAGGAAATGTAATGCCGAGCGCAAATAATTATGTCAAGATAATGGCACTAGCATTTACTTCATTTAAGAATATTTTTCAACATATTGAGCAAAAGGGTCTCTTTTTATTTTTCTACCAAGAAAAGTGCACTTGTTATTAGTGAGAATATACTTATTTTAAGGTATTTTTGGGGTACATTGAGGTTAGCTAATTTTACTTGTTTTGGAAAGTCTTGACAAGCCTAATTTTCTTGTTCTATTGGCAGATAATTTTGCTTAGTTCAAATAAAATACCCCTCATTTTTGTATTTTTTTCCCTTGCTTTTGAACACTGACTTTTTGCAGTGTAATAGTCTCCTTTTCAGGTGAGAGAGGACGCTAAAGGCACGCCCCCAATATTGTTGTCCGGGTGGAAATCGGGAGAAATTCGGGAGAATGGTTGCCCCGGGAGATTTTCGGGAGGGGCACTGAAATTCGGGAGTCTCCCGGGAAAATCGGGAGGGTTGGCAAGTATGGTTAGAGTGTTTTACTTGTTTTAAGGGTTTTGGTCCTAAATGATCTCAGTAAGATATTACAGCTTGTTGCTGAGATGTGATGACCTATATTGAGTAAAACATGCTTGAAACTAGAATATCAACTGTTGCAAAGCTGTGTCATCAACACTCACAAGTACAAAACTACTTTTTTAAAGTAATAATTTCTTATTTCAAGCATGAAAAAAAAATCATGACTTTGACACAATTGTGTCTCATAATTAAAACAGATGACAGCCAAATGGACTTTGCTGTTTTATTTTCAATGAAACAATAGCAAATACGTACTCATATAGTAGTACTGACAGTTAATACTTAAAGGCCTACTGAAACCCACTACTACCGACCACGCAGTCTGATAGTTTATATATCAATGATGGAATCTTAACATTGCAACACATGCCAATACGAAAGTGCAATTTTAGATTTTGCGCGAAATATCCTGCTGAAAACGTCTCGGTATGATGACGCCAGCGCGTGACGTCACGGATTGTAGAGGACATTTTGGGACAGCATGGTGGCCAGCTACTAAGTCGTCTGTTTTCATCGCAAAATTCCACAGTATTCTGGACATCTGTGTTGGTGAATCTTTTGCAATTTGTTCAATGAACAATGGAGACAGCAAAGAAGAAAGCTGTAGGTGGGAAGCGGTGTATTGCGGGCGGTGGCTGCAGCAACACAAACACAGCCGGTGTTTCATTGTTTACATTCCCGGAAGATGACAGTCAAGCTTTACCATTGGCCTGTGGAGAACTGGGACAACAGAGACTCTTACCAGGAGGGCTTTGAGTTGGATACGCAGATGCGGTACCGTGAGTACGCATGCAGCTGCGGCTTCCAAACATTTGATCGCTTGCCCGTACGTGCGTGCCGCTATGTGCATGTCACGTATGTAACTTTGGGGAAATATATGTGCTGTATGAACTTTGGGGAGGTGAACGGTACTTTGGGCTGTGGGATTGACTGTGTTGTGCAGGTGTTTGAGTTGTATTGGACGGGAGGGGGGAGGTGTTTGTTATGCGGGATTAATTTGTGGCATATTAAATATAAGCCTGGTTGTGTTGTGGCTAATAGAGTATATATATGTCTTGTGTTTATTTACTGTTTTAGTCATTCCCAGCTGAATATCAGGTCCCACTCGCCTCTCACAGCATCTTCCCTATCTGAATCGCTCCCACTGCCCTCTAGTCCTTCACTCTCACTTTCCTCATCCACAAATCTTTCATCCTCGCTCAAATTAATGGGGAAATCGTCGCTTTCTCGGTCCGAATCGCTCTCGCTGCTGGTGGCCATGATTGTAAACAATGTGCAGATGTGAGGAGCTCCACAACCTGTGACGTCATGCGCATATCGTCTGCTACTTCCGGTACAGGCAAGGCTTTTTTTTATCAGCGACCAAAAGTTGCGAACTTTATCGTCAATGTTCTCTACTAAATCCTTTCAGCAAAAATATGGCAATATCGCGAAATGATCAAGTATGACACATTGAATGGACCTGCTATCCCAGTTTAAATAAGAAAATCGCATTTCAGTAGGCCTTTAAACATTTAACATGTGACATTTCAAACTATTTTGAACAGAAATAGTTCATGCACATTCAGATAAATTCCTCAAAATTACAATTAAAAAAATTTATTTATGTGCACTAATTGACTGAAAGAGCACGCACTTGGCGCGATGATGTCATGTTATCCATGGAAAAATGCATTTTTAGACAATATGATTTGCCTGAGCGGCTAGGAGACCCCGAGAGTAACAAGCGGTTGCCTTGTTGACTTTCCATTAAGAACAATAAATTAGTTTTTAGTATAAGTTTGCTGGTTTCAAGAAATGTAATGCCGAACACATATCATTATGTCAAGATAATGGCACTAGCATTTATTTAATTTGAGAATATTTTTCAACTTATTGAGCAAAAAGGTCTCTTTTTATTTTTCTACCAAGAAAAGTGCACTTGTTATTAGTGAGAATATACTTATTTTAAGGTATTTTTGGGGTTCATTGAGGTTAGCTAATTGTACTTGTTTGGGAAAGTCTTGACAAGCCAAATTTTCTTGTTCTATTGGCAGATAATTTTGCTTAGTTCAAATAAAATACCCCTCATTTTTGTGTCCTTTTTTTCTTGTTTTTGAACTCTGACTTTTTGCCATGTACCCGCACTCTTTTACTACGAAGCCACGCCGTTGTAACACGTGCAGAATGTGGCTTGGCATTGTCTCGCTGAAATAAGCAGGGGCGTCCACGAGAAAGACATTGCTTGGGTGGCATGTACCTTTCAGCATTAAGTGTTTGATGAGCATTCCTCAACTTGCCACTTGTGTCAGCTTTTTGAAACATCAAATTCCAAATGAAATTTGCAAAAACAAGTGAATGTTGTTTACCAGTTCGAACATTAAAGGCCTACTGAAATGTGATTTTCTTATTTAAACGGGGATAGCAGGTCCATTCTATGTGTCATACTTGATCATTTCGCAATATTGTCTTGACAAGCCACATTTTCTTGTTCTATTGGCAGATACTTTTGCTTAGTTCAAATAAAATACCCCTCATTTTTGTATTTTTAGGGACCGCAATGTCCCTTTGGGACAGAGGACCCTATTGTATTTCGTGCGTTTTATTATTATTATTATTCCGCCGCCTCTTTGAGCTGTAATTTGACCCCCTTAACATGCTTCAAAACTCACCATATTTGACACACACATCAGGACTAGCAAAAATTGCCATCTAATAAAAAACCAAACCCCAAAATTCAAAATTGCGCTCTAGCGCCCCCTAGGAAAAAACACAGACAAAACTGCCTGTAACTTCCAGTAGGAATGTCGTAGAGACATGAAACAAAAACCTCTATGTAGGTCTGACTTAGACCTAGATTTCATACATTGACATCCTTCAGCAAAAATCAACAGGAAGTTGGCAATTCCCCCTTCAAAACACAATTTTAGTAAAAACAGTCACTTTTGTCTCTTTGAACTGTAACCAAACTGGACACACACATCAGGACTAGCGAAAATTGCCATCTAATAAAAACCAAACCCCAAAACTCAAAATTGTGCTCTAGCGCCCCCTAGGAAGAAAACACAGACACAACTGCTCCTAGGAGGACAACTCAGACAAAACTGCCTGTAACTTCCAGTAAGAATGTCTTAGAGACATGAAACAAAAACCTCTATGTAGGTCTCACTTAGACCTACATTTCATATATTGACAACCCCCAGCAAAAATCAACAGGAAGTTTGCAATTCCCCCTTCAAAACAAAAGTTTTGTAAAACGTGCAGAATGTGGCTTGGCATTGTCTCGCTGAAATAAGCAGGGGCGTCCACGAGAAAGACGTTGCTTGGGTGGCAACATATCAGCTTTTTGAAACATCACATTCCAAATGAGCTAATATTTGCAAAAACAAGTGAATGTTGTTTACCAGTTCGAACTTTAAAGGCCTACTGAAATGTGATTTTCTTATTTAAACAGGGATATCAGGTCCTTTCTATATGTCATACTTGATCATTTCGCGATATTGTCTTGACAAGCCACATTTTCTTGTTCTATTGGCAGATCATTTTGCTTAGTTCAAATAAAATACCCCTCATTTTTGTATTTTTTTCCTTGTTTTTGATCACTGACTTTTTTGCAGTGTGTCCGTCAGGCCGTGCGCTCGAGTACTCCTCTATCATTGTCCTTTCCCTTTTTCTATTTTTCTCCCGAGCGCCATCCCGCAGGGAAAGGGGGGGGAAGAGGAGAGTGGACGGGAAAAATCCAAAATATAAAAAAACAAGAGAGCTGAGCTACTCCACAGGGGATTGTGGGAACCCACTGATACAGGCTCGCGTCTTAATCCATCCTAAGGCCTGTCTTAGTGTGTACTACCAGCTTTTATGTGATCATTAAGGGTGTGCACGCTCACATGCACAATCTTGTCCACACATTAGGTAGAGTTTGTGTATTTGATATGTTAATGTTGCCGTTCTCTGCAACCGCTGACGCGGTAGATCAGACGTTTTGAATCGCAGAGATCTTCAAATAACTCCAGTAGAAATATCACACACCCGCTTCACTCAACCAACAAGGCAGAGCTACTTCACAGTCAGCACATAATGACTTGTTTAATGGCTCATAAGTATATTAAAAGCACTAATTAATGTGCGGCAGTTCTCCCTCTAATGCGGCACTCTCGGTTACTCCCGAGCTTATGCCTTCAGCGCTACCGCTCCTCGGGCTTTAGTGGAATTTGGCTGATGTGCGTCAAGGGGAGGATAGGAGGGAGACTCTCATCTTGTTTCAGTGCTTTATGAGTCTGACGCGTACGTCGGTAATTGCGGTTATAGGTGATTAAACTCCCGGTGCCCTTCAGGAAAACGTAGGTGGCGATCAGTCAGAGTCTGGCTGAGGCGCAACAGCGGCGCGCCTCGCCGAGACGGGTTCTGTCGTCTGTGGCATGTGACTTCATGTCACAGGTCACACAACATGTCTAGATTTAGCTCATTTTTTGTTTTTTCTAACTGAAAAGATATACCGTATTTTTTGGACCATAGGGCGCATTATAAGGCGCACTGCTGATGAGTGGGTCTGTTCAGATAGGCGTATTAAATGATTGTTGGTTCCAGGAAGAAGTGATATCAGAATCGTTTGTACAAACCCCGTTTCCATATGAGTTGGGAAATTGTGTTAGATGTAAATATAAACGGAATACAATGATTTGCGAATCATTTTCAACCCATATTCAATTGAATATGCTACAAAGACAACATATTTGATGTTCAAACTGATAAACATTTTTTGCAAATAATAATTAACTTAGAATTTCATGGCTGCAACACGTGCCAAAGCGCATGTTCACCACTGTGTTACATGGCCTTTCCTTTTATCAACACTCAGTAAACGTTCTGGAACTGAGGAGACACATTTTTGAAGCTTCTCAGGTGGAATTCTTTCCCATTCTTGCTTGATGTACAGCTTAAGTTGTTCAACAGTCCGGGGTCTCCGTTGTGGTATTTTAGGCTTCATATTGCGCCACACATTTTCAATGGGAGACAGGTCTGGACTACAGGCAGGCCAGTCTAGTACCCGCACTCTTCTACTATGAAACTGAAATAAGCAGGGGCGTCCATGGTAATGTTGCTTGGATGGCAACATATGTTGCTCCAAAACCTGTATGTACCTTTCAGCATTAATGGTGCCTTCACAGATGTGTAAGTTACCCATGTCTTGGGCACTAATACACCCCCATACCATCACACATGCTGGCTTTTGAACTTTGCGCCTATAACAATCCGGATGGTTCTTTTCCTCTTTGGTCCGGAGGACACGACATCCACAGTTTCCAAAAACAATTTGAAATGTGGACTCGTCAGACCACAGAACACTTTTCCACTTTGTATCAGTCCATCTTAGATGAGCTCAGGCCCAGCGAAGCCGACGGCGTTTCTGGGTGTTGTTGATAAACGGTTTTCGCCTTGCAAAAGAGAGTTTTAACTTGCACTTACAGATGTAGCGACCAACTGTAGTTACTGACAGTGGGTTTCTGAAGTGTTCCTGAGCCCATGTGGTGATATCCTTTACACACTGATGTCACTTGTTGATGCAGTACAGCCTGAGGGATCGAAGGTCACAGGCTTAGCTGCTTATGTGCAGCGATTTCTCCAGATTCTCTGAACCCTTTGATGATATTACGGACCGTAGATGGTGAAATCCCTAAATTCCTTGCAATAGCTGGTTGAGAAAGGTTTTCCTTAAACTGTTCAACAATTTGCTCACACATTTGTTCACAAAGTGGTGATTCTCGCCCCATCCTTGTTTGTGAATGACTGAGCATTTCATGGAAGCTGCTTTCATACCCAATCATGGCACCCACCTGTTCCCAATTAGCCTGTTCACCTGTGGGATGTTCCAAATAAGTGTTTGATGAGCATTCTTCAACTTTATCAGTATTTATTGCCACCTTTCCCAACTTCTTTGTCACGTGTTGCTGCCATCAAATTCTAAAGTTAATGATTATTTGCAAAAAAAAAAATTGTTTATCAAATTGAACATCAAATATGTTGTCTTTGTAGCATATTCAACTGAATATGGGTTGAAAATTATTTACAAATCATTGTCATACAAAAGGCCCAAGCTGTTTGTTTACATGCTTTTTTTTTTTTTTATCTTTGCTATTTGGGCTTATTGGAACCTAATTAGAATAAAAACTAAGAATCATCTTTTGATATGATGTACTTAGTCCATAAGTAACAAATGTGTACTTCATGTTTAGTGACATGCTAATTCTTATTTTTACACTTTTCTTTCCCAAATTCCATTGTATGTAATGCTCTTCTGACACCACCAGATGGCAGTATAAGTGTCCACATAAGTGGCCATAGGACCCCAATTCAGTAGTGTACACAATTTGGGAAATAAGAGCTGAAAAGTGCTGTCCACGCATGTGGCCACTAAGCCTTTACCGATTTGAAATGTGGACTCGTCAGTCCACAGAACACGTTTCCACTTTGTATCAGTCCATCTTAGATGAGCTCAGGCCCAGCAAAGCTGACGGCGTTTCTGGGTGTTGTTGATAAACGGCTTTCGCTTTGCATTGTAGAGTTTTAACTTGCACTTACAGATGTAGCGACGAACTGTAGTTACTGACAGTGGTTGTCTGAAGTGTTCCTGAGCCCATGTGGTGATATCCTTTACACACTGATGTCGCTTTTTGATGCAGTACCGCCTGAGGGATCGAAGGTCTGTAATATCAGTGATTTCTCCGGATTCTCTGAACCTTTTGATGATATCACGGACCGTAGATGGTGAAATTCCTAAATTCCTTGCAATAGCTGGTTGAGAAATGTTGTTCTTAAACTGTTTGCTCATGCATTTGTTCACAAAGTGGTGATTCTCGCCCCGTCCTTGTTTGTGAATGACTGAGCATTTCATGGAAGCTGCTTTCATACCCAATCATGGCACCCACCTGTTCCCAATTAGCCTGTTCACCTGTGGGATGTTCCAATAAAGTGTTTGATGAGCATTCCTCAACTTTCTCAGTCTTTTTTGCCACTTGTGCCAGCTTTTTGGAAAAATTATGCAGGCATCAAACCCCAAATGAGCTAATATTTGCAAAAAATAACAACGTTAAATATCTTGTCTTTGCAGTCTATTCAATTGAATAGAAGTTGAAAAGGATTTGCAAATCATTGTATTCTGTTTTTATTTACCATTGACACAACTTCGACTGGTTTGGGGTTGTGTACTTGGCACAGGGCCAGCAATTTACACCTTTACTCTCTGCTGTTGAACTGTATTTGGGGCACGTTTCAAGGCCCAACCTTTGAACTCCCCTGCTGACTGGCAGCAGGTCACAAGATCACTGGAGCAGTTGATTCATGGCACGGTGGCTGCACAAGGCCGCCTCTGTCTCCCACACATGGACTCCTCAATAAATAAGCTCTCCGCCGGGGGCCATGAAACTATACGGACGTGAACATCAGAGGGAAAACATCCAGATTTCGCTCATCATTGCCACTCGCACGGACACGAGTGTTTCCCTCTGCTAACGTCAACAACATTTCCCCGCGTGATTGGCTCCAATTGAGTGGTCAGCGGCACGCTGATGCGAGGTAAAGAGGGTGCGCTGCCCCGTGTGTGAAAAGGTCAACGTGTCGTTCGGGCGATCGCAGGACCTCACTGTGTAAACAAGACAGGCTGAAGGCTCCGTCACAATGACCACACTCATTGGCTTAGTTGGCCAGGATCTACGTCCATTGACATTTTCCTAAGTCCTGTAAAAAATGTCACTTGTTTGATTCAACATTATATATATATATATATATATATACAGTTGTGGTCAAAAGTTGACATACACTTGTAAAGAACTTAATGTCATGGCCGTCTTGAGTTTACAATAACTTCTACAATTCTTATTTTTTTGTGATAGAGTGATTGGAGCACATACTTGTTGGTCACAAAAAAAACATTCATGAAGTTTAATTCTTTTATGAATTTATTATGGGTCTACTGAAAATGTGAGCAAATGTGCTGGGTCAAAAGTATACGCCTCACCTGCCATCATGGAAAGAAAAAAAATTGAATTAAATTGTTGTATGTATCCAGTGATTATACTATAAAGTTATTTTCCATTTAACTTCACCCGTTTTAGATTATTTTTTATTTAAAATCGCTGAATTTTCACATTTGCCGTTCAAATACTGAGAAGAGACGGTGCGGTGAACAGCAGCCAGTCGAGGCACGTCACTCAGTGCCTCAACATGGACGGACTCGGCTAACTGCTGGCCTGCTGTGCAGTGAGACTGTATTGCTATATGAATTATATTATACATTTCCATAGTTTAGTTAGCTGAGGTATATAATGTACAGTGTATTTTCTCAACAACTGTATGTGTGTAACGTATTTCTTGTGCTGAGCGATCATAAAACGGCTGCAAAAGACGCACTGGCTGAGGCTCCAGTAGCCCCGCCTCCTGCACCCCCGCCGTAGAATTGTTATATCAACTAAAGCCCACACTTAAACTTTCCACATGCAAAATTGAATCTATTTAAAAAAGTTATTTCATAAAAAGCCAAAAAGTGCAAAAACAATAATGTTCGTGTTGGAGGAGTTGTGAATGACTGCAGGGCCACAACATTAGGTACACCTGCAGACTGCAGGTGTACCTAATTCACAACTCCTCCAACACGAACATTATTGTTTTTGCACTTTTTGGCTTCTTATTAAATAACTTTTGTAACCTATTTTCATGGGCTTTCCTCTTTGTGATGTTAAGTTCCTGTTATGCGCTGTTATACAGTATATGTATGCCTTGAGCTCTTATTTTGAAGGCGCTAAGAGCGGAAGTGATGACACGTTGGAGTGGAGCGGAAGTTTTTGAAAGAAGGTAAATAAAGTGGTCCTCGTGTAAACTGGAGCCTCCGTGTTTGTTATTTTGTAGTTTCATACAGTATAGGCGACATTTATAAACCCTCGGTTACACTTTTTTAAATAGATTCAATCTTGCACGTGGAAAGTTTAAGTGAGGGCTTTAGTTGATATAACACTCTCGTCAGGGGGTGCATTAATCCAGCACAACAGCGGCTCATGGACTTATTTTATAAGTAAAGGTAAGACCATAATAATGTTTTTTTAAATTAAATGTGCTTTTTTGTGTGCTACAGTTTGTATGTGTAAAGTTAAAGTTAAGTTAAAGTACCAATGATTGTCACACACACACTAGGTGTAATGAAATTTGTCCTCTGCATTTGACCCATCCCTTTGATCACCCCCTGGGAGGTGAGGGGAGCAGTGGGCAGCAGCGGCGCCGCGCCCGGGAATAATTTTTGGTGATTTAATAACCCCCAATTCCAACCCTTGATGCTGAGTGTCAAGCAGGGAAGAATGCTGGTATGAGCTTTTAAACATAACCCGTTAACTGCTGCCAATCAAATGGTGAATAAGATACTCTTTAGGGTTCATATGTTTGTAAATCTAACTGTGATGAAGTCAGTGCCTCACCAGCCATCAACCTCACCGCACGTCACTGACATACAGTAATGTTAATATTTGCTTACATGTCCATGTTCAATAAGGCGCTTTTGGTAGCCATCCACAAGCTTCTGGGTTGAATTTTTGACCACTCCTCTTGACCAAATTGGTGCAGTTCAGCTAAATGTGTTGGTTTTCTGACATGGACTTGTTTCTTCAGCATTGTCCACACGTTTAAGTCAGGACTTTGGGAAGGTCGTTCTAAAACCTTCATTCTAGCCCGATTTAGCCATTCCTTTACCACTTTTGACTGCGCCCAAGACCCAACCTCCGGGCTGATGATTTTAGCTTGTCCTGAAGAATTTGGAGGTAATCCTCCTTTTTCATTGTCCCATTTACTCTCTGTAAGGCACCAGTTCTATTGGCAGCAAAACAGGCCCAGAACATAATACTACCACCACCATGCTTGACGGTAGGAATGGTGTTCCTGGGATTGAAGGCCTCACCTTTTCTCCTCCAAACATATTGCTGGGTATTGTGGCACAATTTTTGTTTCATCTGACCACAGAACTTTCCTCCAGAAGGTCTTATTAATTAATTAAGCTATTTTAATGTTTTTAATGTAATTTGTGTTCTTCAATGTTTGATGTTCCCTCTTACACACATGTAAGAGGGATGTGTGCTATGGCTATGAGTTGTTTTTTCCCTTGGCCTCAGTTTGGACCCCCTCTCCAGGGGCCCAGGCTTAGACCGATTTTTTTTTTCTACCCCCCCATTGTTTACCTGTATCTCACCTTTTTTGTAAGGGCCGCCGGAAGTTGGCAGACCCGTCAGCGATCCTGTTCTGTCTCCCTGTAATGTTTGTCTGCGCTTGAACGGGATTGTGCTGAAAATTTTAATTTCCCCTCGGGGATTAATAAAGTATTTCTGATTCTGATTCTGATTATATTTGTCCATGTGATGTCAGATGAAACAAAAATTAAGCTGTTTGGCCACAATACCCAGCAATATGTTTGGAGGAGAAAAGGTGAGGCCTTTAATCCCAGGAACACTATTCCTACCGTAAAGCATGGTGGTGGTAGTATTATGCTCTGGGCCTGTTTTGCTGCCAATGGAACTGGTGCTTTACAGAGAGTAAATGGGACAATGAAGAAGGAGGATTACCTCCAAATTCTTCAGGACAACCTAAAATCATCAGCCAGGAGGTTGGGTCTTGGGCGCAGTTGGGTGTTCCAACAGAACAATGACCCCCAAACACACGTCAAAAGTGGTAAAGTAATGGCTGAATCAGGCTAGAGTGAAGGTTTTAGAATGGCCTTCCTAAAGTCCTGATTTAAATGTGTGGACAATGCTGAAGAAACAAGTCCATGTCAGAAAACCAACAAATTTAACATTCATTCATGAAGTTTGGTTCTTTTATGAATTTATTATGGGTCTACTGAAAATGTGAGCAAATGTGCTGGGTCAAAAGTATACATACAGCAATGTTAATATTTGCTTACATGTCCCTTGGCAAGTGTCACTGCAATACGGCGCTTTTTGGTACCGAAATGACTCTGGGAGTTGAGAAAAAAATGATGCCGCGCTTGGTGAAAAAAGTTGGTCCTTGTCACGTGTCAACGTCAGCTCGTATTTCAGAGAGAGTTTGATTTCCCATCACTTTCCTAAGCATGCGCTTCATCCGGTTTCCTGGCAGCAAACAAACAGGAAGGCCTGAGCCGTGGACATCCTGGTTTGTATTGTGAAGGGACTTGATACACAACACAGTAAACACACACTGTCCTTTCAAGGTCACAGTTTGACCTTTGTTTTATGACACATATAGAGCGGAGTTCTACAAATGGACGCAACTGAAAATGTGTCGCATACAATACATACAGTGGTACCTCAACTTAACCCTTGTGTGGTGTTCGGGTCTGTGGGACCCGTTTTCATTTTTTAACACGCAAGGACATTAACACATCCGACACATATGTAGGATTAACCGAGGGAGAATTTAAAACCAGATGGAACAATCACAAGGCTTCTTTCAGGAACCAAAACCTGCGGAATACTACAGAACTCAGCAAACACATTTGGGACCTCAAAGACAATAATGTTGAATATTCAATAACATGGCAAATTCTTGCATCCAGCACACCTTACAATAGTGGTAATAAAAGATGCAACCTATGCTTGAAGGAGAAACTGTTTATTATATACCGTCCAGACCTGTCATCCCTCAACAAGCGCAGCGAAATTGTAACAACATGCCGCCATAGACGGAAACACCTCCTAACATGAGCCAATCACCACGCCCCTACACCAGCCTGTAACTACCCACTCTGTGCCCTATATAAACCATGGTATGTGAATGCTTCTATTAAAATCTCCTGATGATTGAGGGAACCCCTCATGAAACAGGCCTGTAGAGATGAAGTAGTCTTGTGATTTTTCCCACACATACATATATATATATATATATATATATATATATATATATATATATATATATATATATATACACAAATATATATATATACATATATATATATATATATACATATATATATATATATATATATATTTGTATATATATATATATATATATATATATATATATATATATATATTTGTATATATATATATATATATATACATACATATATATATATATATATATATATACACAAATATATATATATATATATATATATATATATGTATGTGTGGGAAAAAAAATCACAAGACTATTTCATCTCTACAGGCCTGTTTCATGAGGGGGGGTTCCCTCAATCATCAGGAGATTTTAATGGGAGCATTCACATACCATGGTTTATATAGGGCACAGAGTGGGTAGGTACAGGCTGGCCTAGGGGCGTGGTGATTGGCTCATGTGTTACCTAGGAGGTGTTTCCGTCTGTGGCGGCATGCTGTTACAATTTCGCTGCGCTTGTTGAGGGATGACAGGTCTGGACGGTAAATAATAAACAGTTTCTCTTTCAAGCATAGGTTGCATCTTTTATTACCACTATTGTAAGGTGTGCTGGATGCAAGAATTTGCCATGTTATTGAATATTCAACATTATTGTCTTTGAGGTCCCAAATGTGTTTGCTGAGTTCTGTGGTATTCCGCAGGTTTTTGTTCCTGAAAGAAGCCTTGTGATTGTTCCATCTGGTTTTGAACTCTCCCTCGGTTAATCCTACATATGTGACGGATGTGTTAATGTCCTTGCGTGTTACCTTAGATTGGTAGACGACTGATATATATATATATATAATATATATATATATTTGCAGTGTGTATATTGTACATATTACATATTGTTATAAAGGTGTCTGTTACTACATTATATATATATATATATTTGCAGTGTGTATATAAAATGTTGCTGGAGGGTTTTGAAGTTTTTTTTAGAGGACTCTGAAGGCTAAAACAGTGACTCTCATTTTCCACATCTTCCATCTTTTAAAAAAAAAATTCATCTTTAAAATGCCGTTTAAAATATTAGCCAAACGACGGACATTTATCCATGAAAATGCAGAGAAGCTGCTGATTTTGTGCTTGTGTATTACTACATTATTTCATCAAACTACTGCAGTTTGTACTGCAGAATATTGTATTTTATTCATTATTATGTAAAAATGTTTTCGTTTTCTTTTTAAAAGGCAGGTTACGTGTTACAATTGTGCTGTTTTTGTATCAAATTGATTTCAATTCATTTCAATGGCAGACGCTGACTTAAGACACAAGTGTTTTTAGTTAAAAGCTCTGTCACAGAACCAATTACGCTTGCAAATTGGGGTTCTACTGTATTGAATATTATCTGCATCTGAAATCAAAGCATACGCAAAATGTCCAATTATGACTTAGACAAATGACAAACCAAAACAAGATAACATAATAGCTTGCATCATTCCAACTGAGAATGAAACAAAAAAAAAAAAAACTATTAGTGTCAACGTATGATCCTATTAAAGATAAAAGCAGTGACTTGTTACACAGCCTAAAGACACAGCTGCATATTTTCAAGGACATTTTCTACAAACATTCCAATTAAAGGAGGGTTCCGTCCGCTTACAAGTCATTATCTTGTGCTGAGTTCAATTACTTTCATCCATGTCTGGGATCGGTCTCACGCATTTGTTGAGTAGCATGTACTTGGCAGCAGTTCCTAAAGTACAGTATGTTCGAAATGTTTGCCGGCATTTTAACGCTCGTTCTGAAAATCCGTCAGACATTCTTAGTATGATTTTATAATGACTATGATTATAAAATGACTGTTGAAGCTTGCATATTTCTAATTTATTTGATTACAGTAGCTAAATGCGTTATACTGGATTACACAACAGCAAGTATTATTTGGTATACAAGCAGGTATTTTCATTTCTTTACCACTTTTGACCCTTTTTCTGTCCACCCGTCCACCCATTTTCTACCGTTTGTCCATTTTTGCCATTTCATCGCAGGAATACAGCGACCACAAATGTGGAATGGCAATGGACTTACTTTAAAAAAGTATAAAAACGACATTTAACTGTGAGTCGCATCAACTTAGAGAGTAATGTACACAATATTGCCAAAAGTATTTGGCCACCTGCCTTGACTCACATATGAACTTGAAGTGACATCCCATGGAATTGTCCAAAATGTTTTGGTATCCTGGACATACTTGCCAACCTAGAGACCTCCGATTTCGGGAGGTGGGGGGCGTGGTCGGGGTGGGGCGGGGGCGTGATTGGGGGCGGGGCTAAGAGGGGAGGAGTATATTTACAGCTAGGATTCACCAAGTCAAGTATTTCATATATATATATATATATATATATATATATATATATATATATATATATATATATATATATATATATATATATATATATGTATATATATATATATGTATATATATATACATATATATATATATATATATATATATAAGAAATACTTTACTTTCAGTGAATTTTAGCTATGTATATATTTATTTTATTATATATATTATATATATATATATATATATATATATATATATATATATGTATGTGTGGGAAAAAAATCACAAGACTGGGGTACCCTCAATCATCAGGAGATTGAGGGTACCCCCCCTCATGAAACAGGCCTGTAGAGATGAAATAGTCTTGTGATTTTTTTCCCACACATACATATATTGCGCTCTACTACGGTATCGAGCACTATTTTTTGGATAACCTTATTAAGACATATATATATATATATATATATATATATATATATATATATATATATATATATATATATATATATAGTATATATATATATGTATATATATATATATATATATATATATGTATATATATATATATATATATATATATATATATATATATATATATATGTATATATATATATATATATATATAAATAAAAGAAATACTTGAATTTCAGTGTTCATTTATTTACACATATACACACACATAACACTCATCTACTCATTGTTGAGTTAAGGGTTGAATTGTCCATCCTTGTTCTATTCTCTGTCACTATTTTTCCAACCATGCTGAACACCCTTTCGCAGGTACCCAGAAAGGTTTCGAGTACCACCAAAAAAACTGAATCTCTGAAGACAGTATAAAAATCTGTGTTAAAGGTGTACAAATACTGTTTGTATAATAAGCATGTTATTTTTTTTTTTTTTTTTTACAAATGAGGGTTAAGAGTTCAGTACTAAAAAAAAAAGAAAAGAATGTGGCTTAAGTACAGTTTTTTAATTGAGCTGCTGCATTTTTTGGTTTGGTTGTTTATTTATTTTGAGTAACTTCTATACATTTCTAAAAGGGGAGGAATGTAATAGTGATCTATGTTTGTCTGTTGCCATCTCCTGGTGAATGTTGGCTATAGCGTACTGGGGTTACTTTTTGGTTGGCCAACGATTTACGTGGTGTTGCGCACCTGACGTCACTCAGGTCCGCATGGAGCTGGAGGGGGCGTGGCTTCCAGCTCCGCCTGAATTTCGGGAGATTTCCGGGAGAAACTTTGTCCCGGGAGGTTTTCGGGAGAGGCGCTGAATTTCGGGAGTCTCCCGGAAAATCCGGGAGGGTTGGCAAGTATGATCCTGGAGCATTCAAAGTTCCTTTCACTGGAACTAAGGGGCCAAGGACAAATCCTGAAAAACAACCCCACACCATAATTCCTCCTCCACCAAATTTGACACTCGGCACAATGCAGTCCGAAATGTAGCGTTCTCCTGGCAACCTCCAAACCCAGACTGATCCATCAGTGGTAGTATTATGCCAATGGAACTGGTGCTTTACAGAGAGTAAATGGGACAATGAAAAAGGAGGATTACCTCCAAATTCTTCAGAACAACCTAAAATCAGGGTTGTGTCTTGGGTGCAGTTGGGTGTTCCTGTCATGATCTGTGGTCTGGATCATGTTTTTTTGTTATTTTCGGTTTAAGACTCCATTAGTCCCTGTTTGCGCTCCCTTGTTTGTTTTAGTTTCCATGACGACTGATTAGTTTCACCTGTCTCATGTGTTTGACTCACGCACCTGCTTTAATCAGAGACTATTATTTAAGCCTGTTTTTTCAGTTAGTCGTCCTGGCCACATTACTCTGTATCTGCTCTGTCCATGCCATAGTTCTTAATGATCTTTCCATGCTCTGTTTTGACTTTTCTTGCCATAGTCATGCTGTTCGATTCATACCGTGTCCAGTAAGTCTTTTTGTTTCATGTCCATAGTTCTTGCAATTTGTTTCAAGCCACAGTTTAGTGAGTTTTTTCATGTTTTTAGTTTCATGGTTCATGTCCATAGTTTATGCTAAGTCTTAGCTTTATTTTCCTGCGTTAAAGGCCTACTGAAATGCGATTTTCTTATTTGAACGGGGTTAGCAGGTCCATTCTATGTGTCATACTTGATCATTTTGCGATATTGCCATATTTTTGCTGAAAGGATTTAGTAGAGAACATCGACAATAAAGTTCGCAACTTTTGGTCGCTGATAAAAAAAAGGCCTTGCCTGTACCGGAAGTAGCAGACGAGTAGCGTGACGTCACAGGTTGTGGAGCTCCTCACATCTGCACATTGTTTACAATCATGGCCACCAGCAGCGAGAGCGATTCGGACCGAGAAAGCGACAATTTCCCCATTAATTTGAGCGAGGATGAAAGATTTGTGGATGAGGAAAGTGAGAGTGAAGGACTAGAGGGCAGTGGGAGCGATTCAGATAGGGAAGATGCTGTGAGAGGCGGGTGGGACCTGATATTCAGCTGGGAATGACTAAAACAGTAAATAAACACAATTAGCCATAACACAACCAGGCTTATATTTAATATGCCACAAATTAATCCCGCATAACAAACACCTCCCCCCTCCCGTCCATATAACCCGCCAATACAACGCAAACACCTGCACAACACACTCAATCCCACAGCCCAAAGTACCGTTCACCTCCCCAAAGTTCATACAGCACATATATTTCCCCAAAGTCCCCAAAGTTACGTACGTGACATGCACATAGCGGCACGCACGTACGGGCAAGCGATCGAATGTTTGGAAGCCGCAGCTGCATGCGTACTCACGGTACCGCGTCTGCGCATCCAACTCAAAGTCCTCCTGGTAAGAGTCTCTGTTGTCCCAGTTCTCCACAGGCCAATGGTAAAGCTTGACTGTCATCTTTCGGGAAAGTAAACAATGAAACACCGGCTGTGTTTGTGTTGCTGCAGCCGCCCGCAATACACCGCTTCCCACCTACAGCTTTCTTCTTTGCTGTCTCCATTGTTCATTGAACAAATTGCAAATGATTCACCAACACAGATGTCCAGAATACTGTGGAATTTTGCGATGAAAACAGACGACTTAATAGCTGGCCACCACGCTGTCCCAAAATGTCCTCTACAATCCGTGACGTCACGCGCTGACGTCATCATACCGAGACGTTTTCAGCAGGATATTTCGCGCGAAATTTAAAATTGCACTTTAGTAAGCTAACCCGGCCGTATTGGCATGTGTTGCAATGTTAAGATTTGATCATTGATATATAAACTATCAGACTGCGTGGTCGGTAGTAGTGGGTTTCAGTAGGCCTTTAAGCTTGCCTTCGCCTTGTGCGCCTTTTTGTTTTGTACTCCGTTGAGTTTTTGAGTAGAGATTAAAATATGTTCCTACCTTCAAGCCTTGTCCGGTAAGTGTTGGATTGACCAATAATTATTATGTGGGCAAAGTTAAAGGTAAAAACTGTAATAATGGACGTTTTTCTGTTTACAGTTCGATCAAGTGCTGTGTCAACCTATGTGACCTCTGACAGGGAGAAGACAGATGCATTGATAAGGAGTGATAGGATCTAGTCAGTGTTTCTCTTCATGTTATGCATGCGAATTTGATGCTCAATACCGTCTGCTCTGCCCATGATTTAGGTTTGAATAATGGACTCGGTAGTGCGTTGGAGTCTATGCCGAGGCAGCCTGGCTGTTGTTGTACTCAACATATGCATTTTGTATCACAATACATGTAGCAGATGGTAGGGACGTTGGTAAATAAACACAAGAATATGCTCGTTATAAGCTTGGGTTACAGTCACCGGGTCTTTGAAATAGAACCCAGGTGAATAACTTTGAAGACAGAACAGTGGAAAATATATCAGAGCAGAGTTTCAAAATAAACTGTCGGAGGATGGGTTTCAGTACCTTTAATCAATCACTACTTCTGGCTTCTAGTCAAAAAATACCAACCAGGAGACATGCTGATTCTAAGTCACGGTTTGAACTAGGGTTGTACGGTATACCGGTACTAGTATAGTACCACGATACTAATAAGTCATATTCGGTACTATACCGGTACTTTTTAGAGGCGGTACTAGTATAGTACCACAATACTAATTAATCATATTCGGTACTATACCGGTACTTTTTAGAGGCGGTACTAGCATAGTACCACGATACAAATGAATCATATTCAGTACTACACCGGTACTTTTTAGAGGCGGTATGCGTATAGTACCATGATACTAATGAATAATATTCGGTACTATACCGGTACTTTTTAGAGGCGGGACTAGTATAGTACCACGATACTAATTAATCATATTCGGTACTATACCGGTACTTTTTAGAGGTGGTACTAGTATAGTACCACGAAACTAATGAATCATATTCGGTACGATACCGGTACTTTTTAGGGGCGGTACTAGTATAGCACCACGATACTAATGAATCATATTCGGTACTATACCGGTACTTTTTAGAGGCGGTACTAGTATAGTACCACGATACTAATGAATCATAATCGGTACTATACCGGTACTTTTTAGAGGCGGTACTAGTATAGTACCACGATACTAATGAATCATATTCAGTACTATACCGGTACTTTTTAGAGGCGGTACTAGTATCGGTACTATACCGGTACTTTTCAGAGGCGGTACTAGTATAGTACCATGATACTAATGAATCATATTCGGTACTATACCGGTACTTTTTAGAGGCGATACTAGTATAGTACCACGATACTAATGAATCATAATCGGTACTATACCGGTACTTTTTAGAGGCGGTACTAGTATAGTACCACGATACGAATGAATCATATTCGGTACTATACCGGTACTTATTAGAGGTGGTACTAGTATAGCACCACGAAACTAATGAATCATATTCGGTACTATACCGGTACTTATTAGAGGTGGTACTAGTATAGTACCACGAAACTAATGAATCATATTCAGTACTATACCGGTATTTTTTAGAGGCGGTACTAGTATAGTACCACGATACGAATGAATCATATTTGGTACTATACCGGACCTTTTTAGAGGCGGTACTAGTATAGTGTCACGAAACTAATGAATCATATTCGGTACTATACCGGTACTTTTTAGAGGTGGTACTAGTATAGTGCCACGATACTAATGAATCATATTCGGTACTATACCGGTACTTTTTAGAGGCGGTACTAGTATAGCACCACGATACTAATGAATCATATTCGGTACTATACCGGTACTTTTTAGAGGCGGTACTAGTATAGCACCACGATACTAGTGAATCATATTCGGTACTATACCGGTACTTTTTAGAGGCGGTACTAGTATAGTACCACGATACTAATGAATCATATTCGGTACTATACGGGTATTTTTTAGAGGCGGTACTAGTATAGTACCACGATACTAATGAATCATATTCGGTACTATACCGGTACTTTTTAGAGGCGGTACTAGTATAGTACCATGATACGAATGAATCATATTCGGTACTATACCGGTACTTTTTAGAGGCGGTACTTGTATAATACCACGCTACTAATGAATCATATTCGGTAGTATACCGGTACTTTTTAGAGGCGGTACTAGTATAGCACCACAATACTTATGAATCATATTCGGTACTAAACCGGTACTTTTTAGAGGCGGTACTAGTATAGCACCACGATACTAATGAATCATATTCGGTACTATACCGGTTCTTTTTAGAGGCGGTACTAGTATAGTGCCACGATACTAATGAATCATATTCGGTACTATACCGGTACTTTTTAGAGGCGGTACTAGTATCGGTACTATACCGGTACTTTTTAGAGGCGGTACTAGTATAGTACCACGATACTAATTAATCATATTTGGTACTATACCGGTACTTTTTAGAGGCGGTACTAGTATAGTACCAAGATACTAATGAATCATACTCGGTACTATACCGGTACTTTTTAGAGGCGGTACTAGTATAGTACCACAATACTAATTAATCATATTCGGTACTATATTGGTACTTTTTAGAGGCGGTACTAGTATAGTACCACGATACTAATGAATCATATTCGGTACTATATCAGTACTTTTTATAGGCGGTACTAGTATAGCACCACGACACTAATGAATTATATTCGGTACTATACCGGTACTTTTTAGAGGCGGTACTAGTATAGCACCACGATACTAATGAATCATATTTGGTAAGAGTTAGTGCTGCAAGGGGTTCTGGGTATTTGTTCTGTTGTGTTTATGTTGTGTTACGGTGCGGATGTTCTCCCGAAATGTGTTTGTCATTCTTGTTTGGTGTGGGTTCACAGTGTGGCTGCATATTTGTAACAGTGTTAAAGTTGTTTATACGGCCACCCTCAGTGTGGCCTGTATGGCTGTTGACTAAGTATGAATTGCATTCACTTGTGTGTGTGAAAAGCCGTAGATATTATGTGATTGGGCACAGTGCCTTTAAGGTTTATTGGCGCTCTGTACTTCTCCCTACGTCCGTGTACACAGCAGCGTTTTAAAAAGTCATACATTTTACTTTTTGAAATCGATACCGATAATTTCCGATAATACATTTTAAAGCATTTATCGGCCGATAATATCGGCAGTCCGATTTTATCGGACAGCCCCAACAATTACTTTTTTCCCACTCCACAGTCGTTCTGCTGGTGTTCTCCATATCACTCATCCTATTCCTAACCTCATTTCAAAGTCATGCCACCGGTCGCTGTCCAACAACTCCAGTCAATTAGTTCAATGTCGATGACTATAATAGAGTTATTGACACGATGCCCCTGTGGCGTCTGTGCCGCTTTTACACACAGGCTTCACCACATCACATTTCCTGAGCTCACATTGCTAACTGCCTGCAACAATACCATAGAAATGCCTCAAGCCTTCTTGCAGTGCATGGATGGAGTATTACTTATATTAATGTACATTTTATAGGAATATTTCAACTAATCACACAGATTCAAATTTCCTCACCCAAGTCAACAATTTGCACCTAGAAACAAGTTCTCAACAAGCAACAGTATTTGTACAAAACCAGTGAAGTTGGCACGTTGTGTAATTTGTAAATAAAAACAGAATACAATGATTTGCAAAATCCTTTTCAACTTTCAATTGAATAGACTGCAAAGACAAGATATTTAATGTGCGAACTGAGAAACTACATTTTTTTTTGCAAATAATCATTAACTTAGAATTTAATGGCAGCAACACATTGCAAAAAAGTTGTCACAGGGGCCTTTTTACCACTGGCCTTTCCTTTTAACAACACTCAGTAAATGTTTGGGAACTGAGGAGACACATTTTTGAAGCTCAGGTGGAATTATTTCCCATTCTTGCTTGATGTACATCTTAAGTTGTTCAACAGTCTTAAGCCTACAATACCTCCGTTGTGGTATTTTAGGCTTCATAATGTGCCACACATTTTCAATGGGAGACAGGTCTGGACTACAGGCAGGCCAGTCTAGTACCCGCACACTTTTACTATGAAAGCACGCTGTTGCAAAACGTTGCTTGGCATTGTCTTGCTGAAATAAGCAGGGGCGTCCAT